>NC_141690.1:280236085-280466085 GCF_964263255.1 Lissotriton vulgaris
GCTGAGCTCTGGCTGCAGAGGGGGCAGTGAGTGCTGTGGAGAGGGAGAGCTGAGCTGTGGCTGCAGAGGGGGCAGTGAGTGCTGTGCAGAGCGAGAGCTGAGCTCTGGCTGCAGAGGGGGCAGTGAGTGCTGTGGAGAGGGGGAGCTGAGCTCTGGCTGCAGAGGGGGCAGTGAGTGCTGTGGAGAGGGAGAGCTGAGCTGTGGCTGCAGAGGGGGCAGTGAGTGCTGTGGAGAGAGGGAGCTGAGCTCTGGCTGCAGAGGGGGCAGTGAGCGCTGTGCAGAGCGAGAGCTGAGCTGTGGCTGCAGAGGGGGCAGTGAGTGCTGTGCAGAGCGAGAGCTGAGCTCTGGCTGCAGAGGGGGCAGTGAGTGCTGTGGAGAGGGGGAGCTGAGCTCTGGCTGCAGAGGGGGCAGTGAGTGCTGTGGAGAGGGAGAGCTGAGCTGTGGCTGCAGAGGGGGCAGTGAGTGCTGTGGAGAGAGGGAGCTGGGCTCTGGCTGCAGAGGGGGCAGTGAGTGCTGTGGAGAGGGGGAGCTGAGCTGTGGCTGCAGAGGGGGCAGTGAGTGCTGTGGAGAGGGGGAGCTGAGCTGTGGCTGCAGAGGGGGCAGTGAGTGTTTTGGAGAGGGAGAGCTGAGCTGTGGCTGCAGAGGGGGCAGTGAGTGCTGTGGAGAGGGGGAGCTGAGCTGTGGCTGCAGAGGGGGCAGTGAGTGCTGTGGAGAGGGAGAGCTGAGCTGTGGCTGCAGAGGGGGCAGTGAGTGCTGTGGAGAGGGGAGCTGAGCTGTGGCTGCAGAGGGGGGCAGTGAGTGCTGTGGAGAGGGGGAGCTGAGCTCTGGCTGCAGAGGGGGCAGTGAGTGCTGTGGAGAGGGGGAGCTGAGCTGTGGCTGCAGAGGGGGCAGTGAGTGTTTTGGAGAGGGAGAGCTGAGCTGTGGCTGCAGAGGGGGCAGTGAGTGCTGTGGAGAGCGAGAGCTGAGCTGTGGCTGCAGAGGGGGCAGTGAGTGCTGTGGAGAGCGAGAGCCGAGCTATGGCTGCAGAGGGGGCAGTGAGTGCTGTGGAGAGCGAGAGCTGAGCTGTGGCTGCAGAGGGGGCAGTGAGTGCTGTGCAGAGCGAGAGCTGAGCTGTGGCTGCAGAGGGGGCAGTGAGTGCTGTGGAGAGGGGATCTGAGCTGTGGCTGCAGAGGGGGCAGTGAGTGCTGTGGAGAGAGAGAGCTGAGCTCTGGCTGCAGAGGGGGCAGTGAGTGCTGTGGAGAGCGAGAGCTGAGCTGTGGCTGCAGAGGGGGCAGTGAGTGCTGTGCAGAGCGAGAGCTGAGCTGTGGCTGCAGAGGGGGCAGTGAGTGCTGTGGAGAGGGGGAGCTGAGCTGTGGCTGCAGAGGGGGCAGTGAGTGCTGTTGAGAGAGAGAGCTGAGCTGTGGCTGCAGAGGGGGCAGTGAGTGCTGTGCAGAGCGAGAGCTGAGCTGTGGCTGCAGAGGGGGCAGCGAGTGCTGTGGAGAGGGGGAGCTGAGCTGTGGCTGCAGAGGGGGCAGTGTGTGCTGTGGAGAGCGAGAGCTGGGCTGTGGCTGCAGAGGGGGCAGTGAGCGCTGTGGAGAGAGAGAGATGAGCTGTGGCTGCAGAGGGGGCAGTGAGCGCTGTGCAGAGCGAGAGCTGAGCTGTGGCTGCAGAGGGGGCAGTGAGTGCTGTGGAGAGGGAGAGCTGAGCTGTGGCTGCAGAGGGGGCAGTGAGTGCTGTTGAGAGAGAGAGCTGAGCTGTGGCTGCAGAGGGGGCAGTGAGTGCTGTGCAGAGCGAGAGCTGAGCTGTGGCTGCAGAGGGGGCAATGAGTGCTGTGGAGAGGGAGAGCTGAGCTGTGGCTGCAGAGGGGGCAGTGGGTGCTGTGGAGAGGGGGAGCTGGGCTGTGGCTGCAGAGGGGGCAGTGAGTGCTGTGGAGAGGGGGAGCTGAGCTCGGGCTGCAGAGGGGGCAGTGAGTGCTGTGGAGAGGAGGAGCTGAGCTGTGGCTGCAGAGGGGGCAGTGAGTGCTGTGGAGAGAGAGAGCTGAGCTCTGGCTGCAGAGGGGGCAGTGAGTGCTGTGGAGAGGGAGAGCTGAGCTGTGGCTGCAGAGGGGGAAATGAGTGCTGTGGAGAGGGAGAGCTGAGCTGTGGCTGCAGAGGGGGCAGTGAGTGTTGTGGGGAGCGAGAGCTGAGCTGTGGCTGCAGAGGGGGCAGTGAGTGCTGTGGAGAGCGAGAGCTGAGCTGTGGCTGCAGAGGGGGCAGTGAGTGCTGTGGAGAGGGGGAGCTGAGCTGTGGCTGCAGAGGGGGCAGTGAGTGCTGTGGAGAGGGGGAGCTGAGCTGTGGCTGCAGAGGGGGCAGTGAGTGCTGTGGAGAGCGAGAGCCGAGCTGTGGCTGCAGAGGGGGCAGTGAGTGCTGTGGAGAGCGAGAGCTGGGCTGTGGCTGCAGAGGGGACAGTGAGTGCTGTGGAGAGGGGGAGCTGAGCTGTGGCTGCAGAGGGGGCAGTGAGTGCTGTGGAGAGGGGGAGCTGGGCTCTGGCTGCAGAGGGGGCAGTGAGTGCTGTGGAGAGGGGGAGCTGAGCTGTGGCTGCAGAGGGGGCAGTGAGTGCTGTGGAGAGGGGGAGCTGAGCTCTGGCTGCAGAGGGGGCAGTGAGTGTTTTGGAGAGGGGGAGCTGAGCTGTGGCTGCAGAGGGGGCAGTGAGTGCTGTGGAGAGAGAGAGCTGGGCTCTGGCTGCAGAGGGGGCAGTGAGCGCTGTGGAGAGGGGGAGCTGAGCTGTGGCTGCAGAGGGGGCAGTGAGTGCTGTGGAGAGGGGGAGCTGAGCTGTGGCTGCAGAGGGGGCAGTGAGTGCTGTGGAGAGCGAGAGCCGAGCTGTGGCTGCAGAGGGGGCAGTGAGTGCTGTGGAGAGCGAGAGCTGAGCTGTGGCTGCAGAGGGGACAGTGAGTGCTGTGGAGAGGGGGAGCTGAGCTGTGGCTGCAGAGGGGGCAGTGAGTGCTGTGGAGAGAGGGAGCTGGGCTCTGGCTGCAGAGGGGGCAGTGAGTGCTGTGGAGAGGGGGAGCTGAGCTGTGGCTACAGAGGGGGCAGTGAGTGCTGTGGAGAGGGGGAGCTGAGCTCTGGCTGCAGAGGGGGCAGTGAGTGTTTTGGAGAGGGGGAGCTGAGCTGTGGCTGCAGAGGGGGCAGTGAGTGCTGTGGAGAGGGGGAGCTGAGCTGTGGCTGCAGAGGGGGCAGTGAGTGCTGTGGCGAGGGGGAGCTGAGCTGTGGCTGCAGAGGGGGCAGTGAGTGCTGTGGAGAGGGGGGCTGAGCTCTGGCTGCAGAGGGGGCAGTGAGTGCTGTGGAGATGGGGAGCTGAGCTGTGGCTGCAGAGGGGGCAGTGAGTGCTGTGGAGAGGGGGGCTGAGCTCTGGCTGCAGAGGGGGCAGTGAGTGCTGTGGAGATGGGGAGCTGAGCTGTGGCTGCAGAGGGGGCAGTGAGTGCTGTGCAGAGCGAGAGCTGAGCTGTGGCTGCAGAGGGGGCAGTGAGTGATGTGGAGAGGGGGAGCTGAGCTGTGGCTGCAGAGGGGGCAGTGAGTGCTGTGGAGAGGGGGAGCTGAGCTGTGGCTGCAGAGGGGGCAGTGAGTGCTGTGGAGAGCGAGAGCCGAGCTGTGGCTGCAGAGGGGGCAGTGAGTGCTGTGGAGAGCGAGAGCTGAGCTGTGGCTGCAGAGGGGACAGTGAGTGCTGTGGAGAGGGGGAGCTGAGCTGTGGCTGCAGAGGGGGCAGTGAGTGCTGTGGAGAGGGAGAGCTGGGCTCTGGCTGCAGAGGGGGCAGTGAGTGCTGTGGAGAGGGGGAGCTGAGCTGTGGCTGCAGAGGGGGCAGTGAGTGCTGTGGAGAGGGGGAGCTGAGCTCTGGCTGCAGAGGGGGCAGTGAGTGTTTTGGAGAGGGGGAGCTGAGCTGTGGCTGCAGAGGGGGCAGTGAGTGCTGTGGAGAGAGAGAGCTGGGCTCTGGCTGCAGAGGGGGCAGTGAGCGCTGTGGAGAGGGGGAGCTGAGCTGTGGCTGCAGAGGGGGCAGTGAGTGCTGTGGAGAGGGGGAGCTGAGCTGTGGCTGCAGAGGGGGCAGTGAGTGCTGTGGAGAGCGAGAGCCGAGCTGTGGCTTCAGAGGGGGCAGTGAGTGCTGTGGAGAGCGAGAGCTGAGCTGTGGCTGCAGAGGGGACAGTGAGTGCTGTGGAGAGGGGGGGCTGAGCTGTGGCTGCAGAGGGGGCAGTGAGTGCTGTGGAGAGAGGGAGCTGGGCTCTGGCTGCAGAGGGGGCAGTGAGTGCTGTGGAGAGGGGGAGCTGAGCTGTGGCTACAGAGGGGGCAGTGAGTGCTATGGAGAGGGGGAGCTGAGCTCTGGCTGCAGAGGGGGCAGTGAGTGTTTTGGAGAGGGGGAGCTGAGCTGTGGCTGCAGAGGGGGCAGTGAGTGCTGTGGAGAGGGGGAGCTGAGCTGTGGCTGCAGAGGGGGCAGTGAGTGCTGTGGCGAGGGGGAGCTGAGCTGTGGCTGCAGAGGGGGCAGTGAGTGCTGTGGAGAGGGGGGCTGAGCTCTGGCTGCAGAGGGGGCAGTGAGTGCTGTGGAGATGGGGAGCTGAGCTGTGGCTGCAGAGGGGGCAGTGAGTGCTGTGCAGAGCGAGAGCTGAGCTGTGGCTGCAGAGGGGGCAGTGAGTGATGTGGAGAGGGGGAGCTGAGCTGTGGCTGCAGAGGGGGCAATGAGTGCTGTGGAGAGGGAGAGCTGAGCTGTGGCTGCAGAGGGGGCAGTGAGTGCTGTGGAGAGGGGGAGCTGGGCTGTGGCTGCAGAGGGGGCAGTGAGTGCTGTGGAGAGGGGGAGCTGAGCTCTGGCTGCAGAGGGGGCAGTGAGTGCTGTGGAGAGAGAGAGCTGGGCTGTGGCTGCAGAGGGGGCAGTGAGTGCTGTGGAGAGAGAGAGCTGAGCTGTGGCTGCAGAGGGGGCAGTGAGTGCTGTGGAGAGAGGGAGCTGGGCACTGGCTGCAGAGGGGGCAGTGAGTGCTGTGGAGAGGGGGAGCTGAGCTGTGGCTGCAGAGGGGGCAGTGAGTGCTGTGGAGAGGGGGAGCTGAGCTCTGGCTGCAGAGGGGGCAGTGAGTGTTTTGGAGAGGGGGAGCTGAGCTGTGGCTGCAGAGGGGGCAGTGAGTGCTGTGGAGAGAGAGAGCTGGGCTCTGGCTGCAGAGGGGGCAGTGAGCGCTGTGGAGAGGGGGAGCTGAGCTGTGGCTGCAGAGGGGGCAGTGAGTGCTGTGGAGAGGGGGACCTGAGCTGTGGCTGCAGAGGGGACAGTGAGTGCTGTGGAGAGCGAGAGCCGAGCTGTGGCTGCAGAGGGGCAGTGAGTGCTGTGGAGAGCGAGAGCTGAGCTGTGGCTGCAGAGGGGACAGTGAGTGCTGTGGAGAGGGGGAGCTGAGCTGTGGCTGCAGAGGGGGCAGTGAGTGCTGTGGAGAGAGGGAGCTGGGCTCTGGCTGCAGAGGGGGCAGTGAGTGCTGTGGAGAGGGGGAGCTGAGCTGTGGCTGCAGAGGGGGCAGTGAGTGCTGTGGAGAGGGGGAGCTGAGCTCTGGCTGCAGAGGGGGCAGTGAGTGTTTTGGAGAGGGGGAGCTGAGCTGTGGCTGCAGAGGGGGCAGTGAGTGCTGTGGAGAGGGGGAGCTGAGCTGTGGCTGCAGAGGGGGCAGTGAGTGCTGTGGCGAGGGGGAGCTGAGCTGTGGCTGCAGAGGGGGCAGTGAGTGCTGTGGAGAGGGGGGGCTGAGCTCTGGCTGCAGAGGGGGCAGTGAGTGCTGTGGAGAGGGAGAGCTGAGCTGTGGCTGCAGAGGGGGAAGTGAGTGCTGTGGAGAGGGAGAGCTGAGCTGTGGCTGCAGAGGGGGCAGTGAGTGTTGTGGGGAGCGAGAGCTGAGCTGTGGCTGCAGAGGGGGCAGTGAGTGCTGTGGAGAGCGAGAGCTGAGCTGTGGCTGCAGAGGGGGCAGTGAGTGCTGTGGAGAGGGGGAGCTGAGCTGTGGCTGCAGAGGGGGCAGTGAGTGCTGTGGAGAGGGGGAGCTGAGCTGTGGCTGCAGAGGGGGCAGTGAGTGCTGTGGAGAGCGAGAGCCGAGCTGTGGCTGCAGAGGGGGCAGTGAGTGCTGTGCAGAGCGAGAGCTGAGCTGTGGCTGCAGAGGGGGCAGTGAGTGATGTGGAGAGGGGGAGCTGAGCTGTGGCTGCAGAGGGGGCAGTGAGTGCTGTGGAGAGGGAGAGCTGGGCTGTGGCTGCAGAGGGGGCAGTGAGTGCTGTGGAGAGGGGGAGCTGGGCTGTGGCTGCAGAGGGGGCAGTGAGTGCTGTGGAGAGGGGGAGCTGAGCTGTGGCTGCAGAGGGGGCAGTGAGTGCTGTGGAGAGAGAGAGCTGGGCTGTGGCTGCAGAGGGGGCAGTGAGTGCTGTGGAGAGGGGGAGCTGAGCTGTGGCTACAGAGAGAGAGGGCTGGAGACCCTGGCAGGAGAGGGGCCAGGAGTCTGGCTACTGAGAAGGAGCCGATGTCTGACTACAGAGGGAGCTGGTGTCTGGCTGAAGAGAAGTAACCGAGGTCTGGCTACAAAGAAGGGGCTGGTGTCTGGCCACAGACAGGAAGTAGAAGTCTGGCGACAGAGAGAACTTCCGTCTGAGGCAGAGCAGGATGAGCCGGAGTCTGATCTTCCAGAGAGGAGTCTGGAGTGCAGCTGCAGAGAAGTGACTGGCGAGTGGCTGTGGGGTCCGGCCTGGCCGCTGGACTCTCGTCCCTTTCCTACTAAAACTAAAACTGTTGGCCCTGTTGATATGATCAGACTCCTGGGCCCATGAGCCTCAACAGTTCTGGGGGCCCCTGGGGGTCTGCTGGAGCGGCTGCCAACGGTGGGGTTGTGGAAAGCACCAGCTTGATGCCAACCAGAGAGGCATCCCGGGATTGGCACAGCCACGCGGTGCCACCGCCCTGAGCGCCAAGGCCAGTGGGCAGCTCCGGGGGCAGAGTGACCCTGTGACCGCACTTTAAGTCCACCTCCTCCGGGCCTCCCCTCCAGCCTCTTTCCTGACTCCGCACCTTCTTCAGGGGCCTCCCTTCCAGTCTCCGTTCTGTCTCCACAGCCCCTCCAGGAACCTCTGACTTCCAACCCACTTCCTGACTCCACAGCCCCTCCTGGGACAGCTCCTGTTCCCTTCCTTTCTCCTCAGCCCCTCCAGGGATCTCTTCCTGCCCCTTCCTTTCTCCTCAGCCCCCAGGGATCTTTTTCTGCCCCTTCCTTTCTCCTCAGCCCCTCCAGGGATCTCTTCCTGCCCCTTCCTTTCTCCTCAGCCCCCCCCCCCACCCCCCATGGATCTCTTCCTGCCCCTTCCTTTCTCCTCAGCCCCTAGGGATCTCTTCCTGCCCCTCCCTTTCTCCTCAGCCCCAGGGGCCTCTTTCTGCCCCATTCCTTTCTCCTCAGCCCCCAGGGATCTCTTCCTGTCCTTCCTTTCTCCTCAGCCCCTAGGGATCTCTTCCTGCCCCTTCCTTTCTCCACAGCCCCTCCAGGGATCTTTACCTGCCCCATCCTTTCTCCACAGCCCCTCCATGGGCCTCTTCCTGCCCCTTCCTTTCGCCACAGCCTCCTCCAGGGGCCTCTTCCTGCCCCTTCCTTTCTCTACAGCCCTCTCCAGGGGCCTCTTTCTGCCCCTTCCTCTCTCCACAGCCCCCAGGGGCCTCTTCCTGCCCCCTTCCTTTCTCCTCAGACCCACCAGGGACAGTTCCTGCCCCTTCCTTTCTCCTCAGCCCCAGGGGCCTCTTTCTGCACCCTTCCTTTCTCCTCAACCCAATGGGCCTCTTTCTGCCCCCTTCCTTTCTCCTCAGCCCCCAGGGTCCTCTTCCGGCCCCTTCCTTTCTCCACAGCCTCTCCAGGGACCTTTTCCTGCCCCTTCTCTTGCTCCACGGCCCCCAGGGATCTCTTTCTGCCCCTTCCTTTCTCCTCAGCCCCTCCAGGGGTCTCTTTCTGCCCCCTTCCTTTCTCCTCAGCCCCCAGGGTGCCCCCTTCCTCTCCCCTCAGGTCCTCCAGAACTCGAGCCCGAATCCGGCCAAACTTGGAAACTTCTCTGTAGAGGAAAAGGCACCGAGTGCCGGAAACATCTGCCGTCTGGAGCCGGCGCGCGCGTTATATAAGGAGGGGGCGGCACCCCCTGAAGTGTGCTGCATAAGGGGACTATTCATTTCTGTGGGATGTTTCAGGAGGGGCCTCGCCCTTGACGTGCGCTCAAGGGGGCGGCCCCTCGCTGCGGGGGTTTCACTCGTGCATCTCGGCTCCTCTGTAGCTGGTGCGCCCAGGGCGTGAGGTGCGTGCGGGGGGCCCTAGGTTCACGCACGCTGACCTTCACGAGAGCCCCCTTCTGGTGGCACCTGTCTGCGCTGCGCAGAGGCATCTCCCTGGACGCATCTCTGCCCGCTGGGCACCTCTGCGCCCGGAACACAGGGACTCACAGGAGACCTCTGCGCCCTGAACACAGGAACTCACAGGAGACCTCTGCGCCCTGAACACAGGAACTCACAGGAGACCTCTGCGCCCTGAACACAGGAACTCACAGGAGACCTCTGCGCCCTGAACACAGGAACTCTCAGGAGACCTCTGCGCCCTGCGCACAGAGACTCACAGGAGACCTCTGCGCCCTGAACACAGGAACTCACAGGAGACCTCTGCGCCCTGAACACAGGAAATCACAGAAGATCTCTGCGCCCTGAACACAGGAACTCACAGGAGACCTCTGCGCCCTGAACACAGGAACTCACAGGAGACCTGGAGACCTCTGCGCCCTGAACACAGGAACTCACAGGAGACCTCTGCGCCCTGAACACAGGGACTCACAGGAGACCTGGAGACCTCTGCGCCCTGAACACAGGAACTCACAGGAGACCTCTGCGCCCTGAACACAGGGACCGACAGGAGACCTCTGCGCCCTGAACACAGGAACTCACTCACAGGAGACCTCTGCGCCCTGAACACAGGAACTCACAGGAGACCTCCCTTCCCTGCTCCCTGGACAGCACCTGCTCCCTGGGTAACCCTCTGCCCTGCCCAGAGGCACCACCCTGGACACATCTCTGTCCGCTGGACACTTCTGCGCCCTGAACACAGGAACTCCCTGGACACTTCTGCGCCCTGCGGACAGAGACTCCTTGCACCCTGCACAGCACCTGCCCTGCGTAGAGCCCCCCCCCCCCCCTGCTCACTGGACACCCATCTGCCCTACTGAGCGGCACCTCCCTGGGCACTTCCCTTCTCCCTGCACAGAGGCCCCTCCACCCCCCCCCCGGCACCCCCTGCCTCCCACCCACATGTCTCCGCCCTCCTGCCAGCAATGGGTGCTCACAGGTTGCCCTGTTTCAGGGGGTGAGGCGCGCCTGGACACCCATGCCCAGGACCCGGGGCACCGCGTGTGGCACTGAAGGCCGCCAGGCCTGCCCAGGACAGATGGACTCGTGGCACCAGGGCGTGGGCGCGGACAGACTGCTGGACATGGAGGACAAGCTGTGGATTCTGGAGGACCTCAACATGATGTACATCCGGCAGATCGCGCTCAGCCTGGAGGTGAGGCCTGCTGCGCGTGAGGTGGAGGCGTGTGCGTGACGCGGCGTGCGTGACAGTGCAACGCAGCGCAACATGGCGCGAGGTAGCAGAACACAGCATACCATAGCACGTGTGACAACAAGCAACACAGCGCACCATAGCAGAACACAGCATACCATAGCACGTGTGACAACAAGCAACACAGCGCACCATAGCATAACATAGCATGTGTGACAGCGCAACATAGCATTACATAGCATGTGTGACATCGTAACACAGCACAACATAGCATAACATAGCACGTGTGACAGCAGAACACAGCATAACATAGCAAGTTTTATAGGGCAACACAGCACAACATAGCATAACATAGCATGTGTGACAGCAGAACACAGAGCAACATAGCATAACATAGCATAACATAGCACGTGTGACAGCGCAGCATAGCATAACATAGCATAACATAGCACGTGTGACAGCGCAACATAGCATAACATAGCTCGTGTGACAGCGCAACACAGCGAAACATAGCATAACATAGCACGTGTGACAGCGCAACACAGCGAATCATAGCATAACATAGCATGTGTGACAGCGCAACACAGCGCAACATAGCATAACATAGCATGTGTGACAGCGCAACACAGCGCAACATAGCATAACATAGCTCGTGTGACAGCGCAACACAGCGAAACATAGCATAACATAGCACGTGTGACAGCGCAACACAGCGAAACATAGCATAACATAGCATGTGTGACAGCGCAACACAGCATAACATAGCATAACATAGCATGTGTGACAGCGCAACACAGCATAACATAGCATAACATAGCACGTGTGACAGCAGAACACAGCATAACATAGCAAGTTTTATAGGGCAACACAGCACAACATAGCATAACATAGCATGTGTGACAACAGAACACAGAGCAACATAGCATAACATAGCATAACATAACATGTGTGACAGCGCAACATAGCATAACATAGCATAACATAGCATGTGTGACAGCGCAACACAGCGAAACATAGCCTAACATAGCATAACATAGCATGTGTGACAGCGCAACACAGCGAAACATAGCATAACATAGCATAACATAGCATGTGTGACAGCGCAACACAGCATAACATAGCATGTGTTACAGCGCAACACAGCGCAACATAGCATAACATAGCATAACATAACATGTGTGACAGCGCAACATAGCATAACATAGCATAACATAGCATGTGTGACAGCGCAACACAGCATAACATAGCATGTGTTACAGCGCAACACAGCGCAACATAGCATAACATAGCATAACATAACATGTGTGACAGCGCAACATAGCATAACATAGCATAACACAGCATAAAATAGCACAGCACGTGTGATAGTGCAACACAGCGCAGCATAGCATACCATGGCATAACATAGCACGTGTGACAGCGCAACATAGCATACCATAGCATGTGTGACAGCAGAACACAGCACAACATGCTGTGAGGTAGCACAGCACACATAACATAGCATGTGTGAAAGCACAACACAGAACAACATGGTGTCAGGTAGCACAGCACAGCATAACATAGCATGTGTGACTGCACAGCACAGCACAACATGGCGTCAGGTAAGACAATAAATGAATGAAGCATAACATAGCATCTGTGACAGCACAACACAGCATAACATAGCATGTGTGACAGGGCAACACAGCACAACATGGTGTCAGGTAGCACAACACAGCAGAACACAGCAGAACATAGCATGTGTTATAGCACAATATAGCATAACATAGTGTGTGTTACAGCACAACATGGCGTGAGGTAGCACAACACAGCATATGATAGCATAACATACCATGTGTGACAGCACAACACAGCACAACATAGCACAACACAGCATAACATATCGTACGTGAGAGCACAACATAGTATAAGGTAGCATGCGTGATAGCAGAACGTGCCTAACATAGCATGCGTTACAGTACAACATGGCATAACATAGCATGTGCAACAGCAGAACGTAGCATTACATATCGTATGTGAGAGCACAACATAGTATAGCATAGCATGTGTGATAGCACAACACAGCACAACATAGAATAACATTGCAAGTGTGAAAGAATAAAATATCATATGTGAGAGCACAACATAGCATAACGTAGCATGTGTGATAGAACGCGCCTAACATAGCATGCGTTACAGCACAACATGGCATAACATAGCATGTGCAACAGCAGAACGTAGCATTATATATCGTATGTCAGAGCCCAACATAGTATAGCATAGCATGTTCGATAGCATACCATAGAATGAGTCACAGGTGAACGTGGCATTACATAATATAATATATCTTACTACATCATATGTGAAAGCACAGCATAGCATGTGCGACAGCACATAATCACACAACATTGCATGTGTGAACAGCAGCACATAGCATTTGTGACAGCAGAATGTAGCATTGCATATAATTTGTGAGAGCACACTGTGTAGCATGTGCGACAGCACAACACAGCATAATATAGCATGTATGACAGCACAACACAGCATAATATAGCATGTATGATAGCACAACACAGCATAATATAGCATGTATGACAGTGCAACATAGCATAGCATAATATAGCATGAATGACAGCACAACATAGCATAATATAGCATGAATGATAGCCCAACATAGCACAACATGCCATGTGTGACAGCGCAACACAGCGAAACATAGCATAACATAGCACGTGTGACAGCGCAACACAGCGAAACATAGCATAACATAGCATGTCTGACAGCGCAACACAGCATAACATAGCATAACATAGCATGTGTGACAGCGCAACACAGCATAACATAGCATAACATAGCACGTGTGACAGCAGAACACAGCATAACATAGCAAGTTTTATAGGGCAACACAGCACAACATAGCATAACATAGCATGTGTGACAGCAGAACACAGAGCAACATAGCATAACATAGCATAACATAGCATGTGTGACAGCGCAACATAGCATAACATAGCATAACATAGCATGTGTGACAGCGCAACACAGCGAAACATAGCATAACATAGCATAACATAGCATGTGTGACAGCGCAACACAGCGAAACATAGCATAACATAGCATAACATAGCATGTGTGACACCGCAACACAGCATAACATAGCATGTGTTACATCGCAACACAGCGCAACATAGCATAACATAACATGTGTGACAGCGCAACATAGCATAACATAGCATAACATAGCATGTGTGACAGCGCAACACAGCATAACATAGCATGTGTTACAGCGCAACACAGCGCAACATAGCATAACATAGCATAACATAACATGTGTGACAGCGCAACATAGCATAACATAGCATAACACAGCATAAAATAGCACAGCACGTGTGATAGCGCAACACAGCGCAGCATAGCATACCATGGCATAACATAGCACGTGTGACAGTGCAACATAGCATACCATAGCATGTGTGACAGCAGAACACAGCACAACATGCTGTGAGGTAGCACAGCACACATAACATAGCATGTGTGAAAGCACAACACAGAACAACATGGTGTCAGGTAGCACAGCACAGCATAACATAGCACGTGTGACTGCACAGCACAGCGCAACATGGCGTCAGGTAAGACAATAAATGAATGAAGCATAACATAGCATCTGTGACAGCACAACACAGCATAACATAGCATGTGTGACAGGGCAACACAGCACAACATGGTGTCAGGTAGCACAACACAGCAGAACACAGCAGAACATAGCATGTGTTATAGCACAATATAGCATAACATAGTGTGTGTTACAGCACAACATGGCATGAGGTAGCACAACACAGCATATGATAGCATAACATACCATGTGTGACAGCACAACACAGCACAACATAGCACAACACAGCATAACATATCGTACGTGAGAGCACAACATAGTATAAGGTAGCATGCGTGATAGCAGAACGTGCCTAACATAGCATGCGTTACAGTACAACATGGCATAACATAGCATGTGCAACAGCAGAACGTAGCATTACATATCGTATGTGAGAGCACAACATAGTATAGCATAGAATGTGTGATAGCACAACACAGCACAACATAGAATAACATTGCAAGTGTGAAAGAATAAAATATCATATGTGAGAGCACAACATAGCATAACGTAGCATGTGTGATAGCAGAACACGCCTAACATAGCATGCGTTACAGCACAACATGGCATAACATAGCATGTGCAACAGCAGAACGTAGCATTACATATCGTATGTCAGAGCCCAACATAGTATAGCATAGCATGTTCGATAGCATACCATAGAATGAGTCACAGGTGAACGTGGCATTACATAATATAATATATCATACTACATCATATGTGAAAGCACAGCATAGCATGTGCGACAGCACATAATCGCACAACATTGCATGTGTGAACAGCAGCACATAGCATTTGTGACAGCAGAATGTAGCATTGCATATAATTTGTGAGAGCACACTGTGTAGCATGTGCGACAGCACAACACAGCATAATATAGCATGTATGACAGCACAACACAGCATAATATAGCATGTATGATAGCACAACACAGCATAATATAGCATGTATGACAGTACAACATAGCATAGCATAATATAGCATGAATGACAGCACAACATAGCATAATATAGCATGTACGATAGCACAACACAGCATAATATAGCATGTATGACAGTACAACATAGCATAGCATAATATAGCATGAATGATAGCCCAACATAGCACAACATGCCATGTGTGACAGCGCGAAGTAGTGTATGCACCGTGATGCAGATACATCCCCTATTGGAGGCACAACGTAGGAGTTCAAAACAATGATTCAAAGTTCATTTGAAAGTTTTTAATTTCTTCGAATAAAGTTCAATCCATCGATATTTCAATCATATCAGGAATGTTAACATTACACAGGTGAAGTAGCGCTGATGCGTGGGGAACGCCTCCGATGCATTTCGGGCCGGTGGCCCTTTTTCAAGGAGCGCTAGAGAGAAGACAAAGTACCGTGAGGGAACAGGAGTAAAACGGGAGCTGGGTATTAAGCGTTAAAGTGCCGATCAATGGTGGGGGCCAGAGATAAAATGGGATGGTGAGGAAAGTGAAGGCTAACCGGATGGCGTCAGCGCGTGACAAGGGTAACTGGCTGTGAAGGAGTAGGGTCGCGGGGAAGAGTGAGCACGGGCGGTGCTAACTAAAACTTACTTCTTAACGCAAGTAGTGAGACTCACTACTTCTGGAAAGCTGGAGCGTCTGAAGTGCATGGCTGCGTGGAGTAAATACACCAGTGTGAAAGAAATGGAAAGTGAAGAAAGACTGAGACGGGAGGGTGTGGAAACCGATGAGGGGTAGAGTGGGGACTGTGGCGGCCATATTAGAAAGGTGTGCAATATAAAGAGAGTAACGGGGAACAATGCATAATAGGAGAAATAAGTTTACAACAATAATGGTTTAATTTAAAGATAACAGCTAAATTCAATGCGATCATTAAGACCATGAGGTTTGATGGTCTGAAGACGATAAATCCATTCTAGTTCTCTTTGAAGAAGAAATTTGTTCATGTTGATGCCTTCTTTTTTGGTGACAGTTTCAAGGATGATGAATTGGAGTTGAGCGATGGTGTGTCTTGCTTCAGTGAAATGTGTGGCTATGTTGGATTTGTCAAGTTTCAATCTTATGTTTGATTTATGTTCGTTCAAACGTATCTTCATCTTGCGTTTGGTTTTACCGATATATAGCTTCCCGCAGGGACATTTTAGAGCATAGATGAGGTTCGAAGTGTCACAGGTGGCGTTGACTGAAAGTCTGATGGGATGACCTTTCATGGGGTGTCTGATGATATTGCCTTTGATTATGTTATGGCAATGGCTGCAGTTGAGACATGGCTGAGTGCCTTTGTATTTAGTTGGGACAGCAGAAGCTGTAGAAAGAATCTCTTGAATATTTTTACTCCTAGAGTAAGCGAACACTGGTGGTTGATTAAAAATGTCCCGAAAGTCTGGGTCCATTTGGAGGATTGGCCAATGTTTGAGGATGATCCTCTTGTACATGGTGCTTGAAGTAGAAAATTTCAAAACAAGAACAATGCGTTGAGCATCATCTTTGGGTCTTTTGGTGAGACTTTCATGTCTGGAGATTTTGGACACTCTAGATTCTGCCTCTGTGAGAATGGTTTCTGGATACCCTCTCTGAAGGAAACGTTCATGCATTTCTTTCATGCGTACAATGTAGTGTTGTCATCTGAGACAATGCGTTTAACACGCAGCATTTGTGAGAATGGCATGTGTTTTTTAAGGGATCCCTGGTGGAAGCTCGAATAGTGGAGGGTGTTGTTGCGGTCCGTGGGTTTCCTATATAGGTCCGTGATGAATTCATGAGGGTTGATGGTGACATTAACGTCTAGAAATGAAATTTGTGTGTCACTGATTTCCCACGTCAGTTGGATTCTGTCGTCTTTTGTGTTCAATTCCATTAAGGCATCATGGAGTGACTCTTTGGTATTTTTCCATACTAGGAAAAGATCATCGATGTATCGAACGTACATTTTCATGTTATCTTGGAAAATTTGATTAGAGTAGATGTGTGATAGTTCAAAATTGTCCATGTAAATATTAGCATAAGTGGGCGCGGCACAATTTCCCATTGCCATCCCGGATAGCTGTAAGTACCATTTATTTTCGTTTTCAAAATAGCTGTGGTATAAGGTGTAAGTCATTAATTCCAAAAGGAAAGATTGTAGCGGTGGATCAATGGTGCTGTTCAGAAGAGCTGCTTCAATGGCGTCGATACCCCCTGAATGGGGTATGGAAGTGTATAAGGAGTTGACGTCTGCAGTGCAGAGGATGTATGATTCATGGTCTTGGAATTGCATGGTAGAAAGTTTAAGCAAGAAATCTGTCGTATCTTTAATGTGGCTTTTTGATTTGGTGACAAGCGGTTGCAGGTATTTGTCTATGAATTTTCCTGTGGGTTCATGAATGGACCCACGGGTGGAAACGATCGTTCTGAATGGTGGGTTATGAAGATTTTTGTGAATTTTAGGACTCATGTGGATAGTAGGACTTCTTGGAAATTCGAGTAGAAGATAGTTTTTGGTACGATCTTCAATGATTGCGTTCCGATGTGCTCTACTGACGATGTTTTGTAGAGTCTTATGAAATTCCCGCGTTGGGTTATTATCCAATTGCATGTAAATAGAGTTGTCTTGTATGTGCTCGTGTAGTCGTTGGATGTACAATGAGGAATCTAAGATGACTAGGGCGCCACCCTTGTCAGCTTTGATACATCTGATCGCTTCATTGTTGGCAAGTGATTTAAGGGTGTCACGGTCTTTCTTGGTGAGGTTCTGATGTTTAGTTTTTTTTGTGAGATTGAGTTTGGATAGATCGTTGCGAACGAGATTCTCGAATAAATCGATGCTTTTGTGGCTGCAAGGCGCTTGAAAAGTACTGGAGGGTCGTAATCCCAGTAGTTCGTCTGTCTTAGGTTTGGGAGTTGGTGGTAAAACATTGTCAAAGAAATGACGGAGTCTGAGTTTCCTGGTGAGCTTGAATGTGCTAACCTCGAGTTCCAAGAGGTTAGTAGAGGTGACAGGAATGAATGAAGTGCCCTTCTCGATAATATAGCATGTATGACAGTACAACATAGCATAGCATAATATAGCATGAATGACAGCACAACATAGCATAATATAGCATGTATGATAGCACAACACAGCATAATATAGCATGTATGACAGTACAACATAGCATAGCATAATATAGCATGAATGATAGCCCAACATAGCACAACATGCCATGTGTGACAGCGCAACATAACATATCTTATGTGAGAGCATAACTTAGTATGACGTAGCATGCGTGATAGCATAACGAGGATGATTGACAGCAGAACATAGCAATACAAAGCATAACATATATGTGAGAGTACAACATAGCATAAAGCAGAACATAGCAATTGTGACAGCACAACATAACGTGTGATAACACAGCATAACAGGACAACATAGCAGTTGTGACAGCACAACATAACGTGTGATGACACAGCATAACAGGATAACAAAGCTTGCGTGACAGCAGAACATAGCATAACAAAGCATAACATATATGTGAGAACACAATGTAGCATAACGTAGCATACGTGATAGCATAATGCTGCATGTGTGACAGTACATAATAGAATAGCATACCATGGGTGACAGCACAACATAACATGTGTGATAACACAGCACAACATAGCATACCATATCATGTGTGATAGCAGAAAATAGCATAACAAAGCATAACATATCATATATGAGAGTACAACATAACATAACGTATTATGTGTGACAAAATAATAGCATATTACAGCATGTGTGACAGCACAACATAGCACAACACATTCAAACTGAAGCTGCCAGCCTGCTGTCTGACATATCATAGCACAGTATACCTGGAGGAGTGAGGCAGATGCAAACCATACCACAGCACGCTATACTTGAAGGTGTGAGACAAGCGCGTACCATATGATAGCACAGTATACCTGTAGATGTGAGGTGGACACAAACCATATGATAGCACTGTATACTATACTTGGAAGTGTGAGGCGGGGGCATACCATAGCATTGCACAGTATACCTGGAGGTGTGAAGCGGGTGCATACCATATCATAGCACTGTATACTTGATGGTGTGAGGCAGGTGCATACCGTATCATAGCACTGCATACCCGAGGTGTGAGGCGGACACATACCATAGCATAGCACCGATACCAGGAGGCGTGAGGTAGAGGCATACCATATCATAGCACAGTATACCTGGAGGTGTGAGGCAGGCACATACCATATCAAAGCAGAGTATACCTGGAGGTGTGAGACAGGCGCATACCATAACATAGCACAGTATACTTGGAGGCGTGAGGCAAGTGCATACCATAACATAGCATACCTGGAGGTGCGAGGCAGTCGCATAACATCACAACACAGTATACCTGGAGGTGTGAGGCTGACACATAGCATATCATAGCACAGTATACTTGGAGGCGTGAGGGGGGTGCATAACATATAGCACAGGATACTTGGAGTTGTGAGGCTGGTTCATGCCATATCACAGCACAGTATGCCTGGAGGCATGAGGCGGACCCATACCATAGCACAGCACAGTATACCTGGAGGCGAGAGGTAGAGGCATACTATATCACAGCACAGTATACCTGGAGGAGTGAGGCAGATGCAAACCATACCACAGCACACTATACTTGGAGGTGTGAGGCAAGCGCGTACCATATGATAGCACAGTATACCTGTAGGTGTGAGGCGGACGCATATCATATGATAGCACAGTATACTATACTTGGAGGTGTGAGGCAGATGCATACCATATCATAGCACTGTATACCCTAAGGCGGACACATACCATAGCATAGCACAGTATTCCTGGAGGCGTGAGGTAGATGCATACTTTATCATAGCACAGTATACCTGGAGGTGTAAGGCAGATGCAAACCATACCACAGCACACTATACTTGGAGGTGTGAGGCAAGAGCGTACCATATCATAGCACTGTATACCCTAAGGCGTGAGGCGGACTCATACCATAGCATAGCACAGTATACCTGGAGGCGTGAGGTAGAGGCATACTTTATCATTGCACAGTATACCTGGAGGTGTGAGACAGGCGCATACCATATCATAGCACAGCATACCTGGAGGTGACAGACAAGTGCGTACCATATCATAGCACAGTATGCCTGGAGGCGTGAGGCGGGCGCATTCCATATGATAGCACAGTATACTTGGTGGCGTGAGGCAGGTGCATACCATATCATAGCACTGTATACTATACTTGGAGGCTTGAGGAGGATGCATATCATATCATTGCACAGTATACTTGGAGGTGTGAGTTGTTGCATACCATATCATAGCACTGCATACCCGAGGTGTGAGGCGGACACATACCATAGCATAGCACAGTATACCTGTAGGCGTGAGGTAGAGGCATACTATATCACAGCACAGTATACCTGGAGGTGTGAGGCAGATGCAAACCATACCACAGCACACAATACTTGGAGGTGTGAGGCAAGCGCATACCATAACATAGCACAGTATTCCTGTAGGTGTGAGGCGGACTCATACCATATGATAGCACAGTATACTATATTTGGAGGCGTGAGGCGGATGCATATCATATCATTGCATAGTATACTTGGAGGTGTGAGGCGGACACATACCATTGCATAGCACAGTATATCAGGAGGCATAACGCAGGGGAATACCGTATCATAGCACAGTATACTTGGAGGAGTGAGGCGGATGCATATCGTATCATAGCACAGTATACCTGGAGGTGTGAGGCAGATGCATACCGTATCATAGCACAGTATACTTGGAGGAGTGAGGCGGATGCATACCCTATCATAGCACTGTATACCTGGAGGTATGAAGCAGGTGCATACCGTATCACATCACAGTATACTTGGAGGTGTGAGGCAGGTGCATACCGTATCACAGCACAGTATACTTGGCGGTGTGAGGTGGGGCATGCTATATCATAGCACAGTATACCTGTATGTGTGAGGCGGACACATACCATAACATAGCACAGTATACCTGGAGGTGTGAGGCGGGAGAATACCATATCATAGCACAGTATACCTGTATGTGTGAGGCTGATGCATACCATATGATAGCACAGTATAGCTGGAGGTCTGAGGCGGACACATATCATATCATAGCACAATATACCTGGAGTTGTGAGGCGGGCACATACCATATCATAGCACAGTATACCTGGAGGTGTGAGGCGGGCGCATCCCATATCATAGCACAGTATACCTGGAATAGTGAGGCGGGTGCATACCGTATCATAGCACAGTATACCTGGAGGCGTGAGGTGGGCGCATACTATATCATAGCACAGTATGTGGAAAAGTAGTTTTCTCCAGACAACCTTAAAGCACTGCTTGGCGTTAGCCGCCACTAAACCACTCGATGATTATCAAAATAAAGAGGCAGGCGCTGGAAACTGGAAAGCAAGAAACTGGTTTTTATTTCTCCAGAGCAAAGCACGTCAGATGGTATCGTCTCCAGGTGCTCTAACTGCATCTCTGTGGCCTGGCCTCTTATACTGTAGTTTATTGCTTTATTGCATGAAGACACATTCTTAACATTACTTTGAAGTACAGTAAGAAATCCCTGGAATCCCTGCTTCAGGCCCATTCCCACACATATTCACAGTAGAGGCCCCCACCCCTATCTCAGCAGGTGATGACTATCACGCAGCTGGACATTCCGTTGGGGACCAAAATATGTGCAATCGGTCGGATCTCATGGAGTGGTGACATTGATTAATCCCGGCTCCTTTGATGAAAGGTGAGATTCTACAGTATGGGGGCAATAAACTGCATCTGCAGGGCTAGGTGATGGCCTGGGATCGGGTCGAACAATTGGGTACAGGGGAAGGGGTTATCAAAGGGACTGTTCGTGCGAAAGGGATGAAAGAGTATGTGGGTCCGGCACGGGCAGTGGCTCCGGGGCAGGGTCGCGCTGTAGGTGTGTCTATGGTTCAGGCATGTGTGCATGGGGGCTGTCAGCGCGCGGGGGATGTTAGCGAGGTTAGGGAGACGTGCAGGCGATCGACAATGTATGAGGTGGGCATGATGCCTAAAAATGGCTGCTGTTTACGCTCTGGTACGGGTCTAGGTTTGGACAAGATGGTGCCAGTAGTGTTCATATCGTTATCTAATTTCCCACAGTCCTCCCTTTGAACATATCCTAGCCAGCTTGTCAGTCTGCATCAATACTCATTATATTTCGTACTTCTAGGTCATATAAGGCTTTCATACATTCGGTTTTAAGGTCCAAAGTCTTAGGGCAAATAGAGTTCGTGAAAAGAGAGCACAGAGGCGGTATGCATTGTATCCCCAGGCAACAACCACATATTATGAAAACTGGTACCAATACTATCATCAATACCTTCCAACCCCAGTCTTTCAAAGTGCTCCAGAACCAGCTCCCAGGCGACCAGCCTTCTTGTTCCTGATGGACCCCTGATGAAAGTCTGTGGAGGTGTTCAATTGCTTTGAAAACTGATGGTGAGTTATCCGGTACGAAGGTGCAGTAGCTAGATCCGATGATGCGGCATGCTCCTCCACGATCCGCTAGTATCATGTCTAAGACAAGACTGTTCTGTAGGGCCACCAGGCGGACCGCCTGTAGCTCTGCTGCATTGTTCGTGAGGATGCCAGCCGTGATATTCAATGCTGTTTCGACTGCTTGGGTCAGATGACGGATGGCTCGACTGTTTGCCATTGGACCCCATAGAGGAATGAGTCCTTTTGCTGCATCAAGAAACTGTGATGCGGTGGAGTCTGCTTGTTCTATGTCTTTTGCTCGATTCTGCCTGTGGTGATTTGCTGGTGCCATATATGTTGGAGGGAGGACAAAGGCAATGTAACAGGTGCCCCCCCAACCCTTTCGGAGCCAAGTGTAGGCTTTTGTACCGCAGACAAAGTACATGTTCAGAGAGGCAACGAAAGATGGAGGATCAGCAGTGTTCAGAGTCCTTGTGATGCGGCAGGAGCTGTGGCCCACGATTTTCGTCCCATGACCTTCAATGCAGACAAGGCCTGAGACGTTCACCACAGATAGGGCCACAGTCAGAGTTGCGGCAGTCCGTTTCCAAAGGTAGGAGAAGGTGGGTCTGGCTGGGTTGTTGAACACCTGCATTTCGATTCTTTCTTTATCCGGGATGTTCATTTGAAAAGTGGTGTTGGAAGTCAGAGGGCAAAAGGGAGCAGAAGTTTTTCCTGTTTTGTTCAGCCAGAACTCATCGTGGAACTGTGCAACTTTTTCATCGGATGTTGCATTGTCTTTGTAGCTCCCTTGTAGGAGTATCAGCCAGGCTAGGCAGGACCCATGTACAGAGAAAGGTGAAGGGATGAAGGGGATGGAATGTTCAGTTGGATGTGGTAGCAGCCCACAGATCCAGCAGTTTGTGGCATTGGCGGCAAGGTTATGTTGGTGCAGCAATTGTACGAATGAATTGTTCCAAAACTCTTTGCACCGTTCTTGGAATTGGGGTGAAAGCGAAATGAGATAATGTTCTTTCTTGGTGGTGGCCTGCACAGTGGGTATCACTGTCTTGTGAGCAGGAGCACTTTCTTTCATGATCCAGACTGTGACAATGAGTAAGAGGCAGATGAGGGAGGCAGTGAAGAGTGCAATTGTTTTTGTGCTATGCAGCTTGGCAGTCTTGGGGTCTTTACGGTGGGTCTTCGGACGTCCGGGATCTTCCATCACCTTCAAGGGGCTCGGTGACGGGCAGGACCACATACTTCGTGTAGCGTCTCTCCTGGTAGCCTTTGTAGTGTTAGCTACCGCTCTGAGATTTTTTACTTAGTTAGTGGTTTGCTTGGCGGAAGCACTCTCCTTTCGTCGCAAGTTGTACCCTTTTCTGGATGGCACAGTGGGATCTGGAAATTCTGCCAATTCAAGTGTCTCTGTTTCTGGGTAACAACTCAGTGACTGGTCGGTCTATCCTCAGGAGCTCTTCTTGGGTGTCCACGTTTTCGGTCATTGTCAGGGTTGAGGATATCCGTCGACAATGGTGTGCATGCAGCCAATTTAGTTTTCCTTCTACTCGAAGTGCAGTTTGGATAGTGATCAAGACTTGCCAGGGGCCCGTCCACCTGGGTTCCAGGCTCTTTGTTCGCTGAAAGCTTCGGATCAGGACAAATTCACTAGGTTGGACGTTGTGTCCGGGACCCCTGGATGCGTCTGGTATGGCTTGCTGCACCTGTTGGTGGATAACAGTTAGTGTTTTTGTCAAATTGTGCAAATAATCAGACATTAGGATGTCTGGGACATCATGGATGTTGGCTTCGGCGCGGTCCATAGACTCATAGGCCGGCCAAAGACAACTTCATACGGGGTCAGGTGGTGTTTGGTTGGAGTGGAGCGCATTGATAGCAATGCCAGTGGGAGGGCATCAGGCCATTTCTGTCCTGTGGTGGCAACTATCTTTGCTAGTTTCAATTTGAGTGTGGCGTTATGTCTTTCTACCAGGCCTGCAGATTGGGGATGGAAGACTGCGTGAAATTTTTGTTTTACACCCAACCCTTTCAGTATGAGTTGGATAACTTCAGCTACGAAGTGGGGCCATTGTCACTCCACAAAATCCGACAAAGGCCATAGCGTGGGAAGAACTCTTTCAATAACACCTTGGCAGTAGTGATGGTGGTGTTGTCTCGAGTGGGGTAAGCTTCCACCCATTTACTAAATGCACACACAATAACTAGTACATACTTCAGACCATGGCACCTCTCTAGCTGGATATAATCCATTTGGAGGACTTCAAAAGGTTGGTCGGGGACCCCAAACCCTCCCCGAGGTACTACATTCCCTTTCCCTGGGTTGTGTTGTAGGCATATTATGCACTGATGAACTAGGTGCTTCGCTGAGTCTGATATTTTGTTGTTGTGCCATACTCTGGTGATTAGCTCAGTCATAGGGGCAGATCCTATGTGTGCAGGTGAGTTTGCCATGGTCAGTATGGGGATCAGGTAAGCAACCATTTGTCCATGTCTTTCGTCCTCCAGCAGCCTTCATCGTCTTTTAGTCCCACCCGTGCCCATTCAGTCAGTTCATGTGGTGTACTTGTCGATTGGATGTCTTTTACAGTCTCCCTAGCATCTGTCCATTTCTCGGCTTGTGACCTGGTCACGTACATTTGTGTTGTCGTTCTGTTCTCGGCTGTGGTTCGGGCAGTGATGTCGGCCAGTGCATTTCCCTGTCCTACAATGTCTGTCACTTTCTTGTATGCCTGGCATTTGATTACGGCCAGTTGTTTAGGGCGGAGGACTGCTTCAGTCAGGGCGTAGACTAGATTTCCGTGTAAGATCAGTATGCCGTTTGAGGTCAGGAATCCCCTTTCTCTCCATAGAAGCCCAAAATGGTGAACCACCCCGAAGGCATGCTGGCTGTCCGTACATATGTTCACTGTCGTCCCTGCTGCTAAAATACACGCTTGTGTGAGGGCAATTAGTTCTGCCGCCTGTGCGGATCGTTGGGTAATGCGGGCTGTTTCAACAACAGTTTGGGCTGTGGTAACGGCATATGCAGCTGAGGTGGTGCCGTCGGGGAGTTTGATACATGAGCCATCTACCCTTAGCAATCCGTCAGGTTCTGAGTAGGCAGTGTCTCGGAGGTCTACCCTACTCTTAGTCTGTTCGTCAGTGAGGGTCACACAGTCATGCAGGGGAGTGACATTGGGGTCGTTCTCAGGTAGTGGTAACAAGGTAGCCGGGTTCAAAGTGGTACATCGCTTCAAGGTAATGTGTGGTGCCAATAGTGTCAGTTCGTATCCAGTCAGTCGTGCGCTAGTCAATTGTTGAGTCTTGGTCTGGTTCAGGAGGGTGTCAACAGCATGGGGTACTAACACTGTAAGGGGGTTCGAAAGTACAATTCCCTCACTGTCGTATTGAGACAGCGGCAGCTGCTACAGCTCGTAGGCAAGCTGGTAAAGCTCTGGCTACGGGTTCAAGAGTGGCAGAGAAGTAAGCAAAAAGGTGTTGTTTGGGGCCAATGGATTGTGTTAGGACAGAAAATGCACATCCCTCCCTTTTGTGGGTGTAGAGGGAGAAGGGTTTGGAGTAGTCCGGGGTTCCTAGAACGGGTGCTGAACAAAGGGCATCTCGTAATTCTTTGAAGGAAGTTTGTCATTCGGGGGTCCAAGGGAGTGAGAAGGGAGCATCTTTGGCCAGAAGGGAAAGTAAGGGTTTAATAATGAGACTGAAGTTCGGCAACCAATGTCAACAGAATGAGGTGAGGCCTACCAGAGAGTGGACTTGCTTCAGTTTCTTAGGGATGGGGGTTTCCAAAATGGTCTGGATTCTGTTGGGCGTGAGTTTCCTCCTTCTTTAGATAAGAGGTGGCCTAAGTATGTCACTTGGGGTTTGCAAAACTGTAATTTCTTTCAGGAAACCTTGTGACCATTCTCTACAAGGAAATGTAGGAGTCGTATGGTGGCTGTGACTGCGAGTGGAGTGGTGTCAGCTGCTAGAAGGATGTCATCTACATACTGTATCAACACCACTCCGTCCGGTAACTGAACTGCATCTTACTGTCTCTTGAGTGCCTGGCTATAAATGCTCAGACTTTCGGTGTACCCTTGGGGTGCTCTACAGAATCTATGTTAGTGGGATTTTAGGGTGAATCCGAAGAGGTAGCGGCTGTCTGGGTGGATGGGTATGGAGAAGAAGGCGTTTTTGAGGTCAATCACGGTGAATGTGGTGGCAGTGGACGGGATCAGGGTTAGAATGGTGGTGATGTCAGAGACTACAGGGTACTGTGGCACAACTATTTTGTTAATTTCTCGTAGGTCGATGATGAAGCGGTACGCTTTCTCATCTCCCTCTCCTTGCTTTTTGATAATCGGTAAGATGTGGCTGTTGCAAATGTTGCTGACTATTTCCTCTACCACTCCTGCATTCACTAAGGACTGGATAATTTCTACCAATGCTTTCTCGCCTTTGGGTGATATTTTGTACTGCGGTATTTTCGGTAGCGTCGCATCCTGTCGTACAGTCACATGCACTGGGTCTATCATCATCTGTCCTACGTCTGAGTCGGCCTTTGCCCATAAGTATGAAGGTAAAGTGTCAAGCAGGGACATGTCGGCATCAGTTATGGAGTACATGTGTCGTGAGGGGCAAGGTCTGAGCAGTTTGGGATTGTCGTATAAAATGACTCGGACTCCGTCGGGTGAGCATCTAATAGTTGCTCGAAAATGTTTCAGCAAGTCAAGACCCATAATGGCATCGGGGGTATTGGAGGAGAGAAGGAATGTTGTGTCGGTGATATTATTTTCCAGATCAAAAGGGATTGGTTTGGACAAGGGATTAGTGGAAGGCGTACCATCAAAACCTATTGATGTTACTTGTGAGCCAGACAAGGGTGCCCTTGGAATCAGTCATTTGGATAATGCACTACGTGTTGCTCCCGTGTCTACCCAAAATGGAGACTTTGTGCTTAGGACCTTAGCGGTGAAATAAGGGCCTTGCTGGTCAACATAGAGCTCGACTGGATCCCTCCCTTGCCCTTGGCAGTCCTATGCAAAGTCGTAAGCGTTGTCATAGTCGGATTGTTGGTATTGGTTCTGTCGGGGACGGTCAAATGTGTTCACTCTACCGGGCCTTTCGTCGCTAGTGCCATTTGTGTACCCTCGCCCGCGTCCTCTATTTCTTGGTCCATTTGTTAAGTCTCTAGTCTCTTTCTTTCTGTTTATTTCTAGTAGGACCGGGCATTGCGACTTCCAATGGCCGCACTCTTTGCAGAATGCGCATTGGCTCTCGCCTAAATCTCTACGTCCAGTGTAGGGTTCGGGTGCATTATTTCTAGGAGGTGGATTTCTAGGGACATTTTGCTGGTAGTTTCCTTTGTAGGGTTCCTTCCCTAAATTTACTCCTTGCAACTGAGCTATAATGACTCGCTCCTTTAAGTCTTTCTTCTTTTTCTCTGAGGCTCTATCATTTTCATTCTTCCGGTGTTCATAGTATTGGGCCATCTGAAGGATGGCCGCGGGCTTTGAGGCTGCCCAACTACTCTCGCTAGTCTGTAGTTTCTGCGAAACTTCCTGCAACAGACCCTTAACGTAATTCTGCACGAATAAGTGATGTCCGGTTGCAGTAGTCATGTCCTGACCACTATAATCGGAGAACACCGTTTCGAACCGAGAGAAATATTCGGAGACATCTTCTTGGGGTTTCTGGCGGCAAGCTGTTACTATTGACCAGTCTACCTTTTTCTCGGGGATTAGAGTCTTTATTTTCTGCACGATTTTATCTGGGAGTTCCAATATAGCTTTCAGGGGTTTCTGTCCAGGATCTCGTTGTTTGTCTATGACATTGAGTTGTCCCCAGGTATGTCCGAACAGCTCAAGGTGGTCGACTTTCCGGATTTGCTTCCACACATCAGCTGGCAGACATAGCCCAAAGAACAAGTCTATGTCAGCTAGGGTCATGATTGTCGATCCTAAGGCGGTACCTAATTCTGTGTAAAAGGCAGCGGGGTTCTTTCGCAAGTCCGGCAAGGATTTACAGAAGGTCAGGATATCTTGCTGATCCCAGGGTTGGTATACCCAATTGTACACTACCCTACCTTTAGCGTCCTGGTGATTGATATCATCATGAGTTCCCTGACCTCGTGGGGGGACCCAGTAGGGAGTGGCTTCTTTTATGGGCATCATAGTGTCTAACTTTTCTACCGGGGGTTCGATTGTTACAGGGGTTGTGCCTTTGGTTATTGGTCTTTGTTCTGTGTGGTGGCGGAAGACCTCTAGCGTATGCGAGAAAAGTTCCGTCACATCACACTCTCTCTCATCCCCGATATCTATTTTCCTGTACAGAGTTGCAAGGCGTTCGGGTCCCTTATCTCTATACCTTTCTTCGTATGCTGTGAGGGTATGGTAGCAAAAGCGTACAATAAAGTGTCGTTTATGGTTGTTGGCATATGAGTTACATATGTCCGATATGTACTCTTCCGTTTCTTTTCGGTCCACTAGCGTTTTAACTATCTTATCGATGCCTGCTCGTTCACTTTTGTTCAAGCGGGGGATTCTTGCTGGTTCTTTTTCTTTTGTTTCGGGTTTATCTGAGGCCTCTTTTGATACAATATTTAGTACGAGAGGCTCGGTCGGCGCGGAGGTCGTGGATACCGAGGCCCTGGCACTACCTTCATTTAGGCTCTGGGGTTGTAGGTGCTGTACTAAAGGATGGGTTAGGGCATAAGGAGGGGGCATATAGATGATTGGGGGACCTAAAAGTAAATCATTTTATTTTGATAACTTTATTTTGGTCCTTGACCATAAAAGTGCAGATAAAATACATACAAGCACAATAATAAAATCCAGAAATACGAGCAGTTAAAAAGTTATTAAACAGCAAGTTATCAAAAAAGAAAAAGGGGAACTACCCCAGTTAGATCCTTGTCAGAAAGGTGGTCCTTCTGCCCCACATACCATGTAGGAAGCGGGAAACCGACAAAACAATAGGAGGGGAGGTATCATATGTTAAAACTCTACGAGCAAAGTAAATCATCATCTGTTCTTTGTTTTGATGGGAGCTCAGGGTAAAGCACTGAGGGTGTTCTAACAGGGCATTGGCCCGAGGTTTCTGATTCTTGTTCTCTTTTAACTCTTTCTCTTTCTTTGATTTCCCCTTCTAGCTGTTTACCGGCTAGATGAGCTGCTTTTCGTAGCTCTTTATCGAACCTTGCTTCGTCTCTGTTTCTGCGTTGCGTTGCTTCTTTGCGCCACATGCCGAGACTATCAAGCATGGTTGGCGTGGTTTTACTTTTATGAAGGGCTATCTCTAGCGCTTCTATTTTATCGAGGTCAAAAGATCCTATCAGTGGCCACTGACTTTCTCGATCTTTTTTAGTGTTTTTATGCCATAACTTACTATAAGCTACAGCGACTAGTCCATACTTCGTAAACATGTCCTTATTAGGGGTGCCTTCCAGTGGAGCTGGATGATCTACCTCTAATAAACGAACCGGGCTAAACCAACTACCAATCAGTGGGGAGTAGACAGGCATGACGTAAATCGGACAAGTGAAGATCTCAAATAAAGGTGGACAAAGGTCTGCACTAACTATCCTTCACTACTTGCAAAGACTAGACAGAATATTTCTATTCTACGTTATTTGCAAACAGAGAATATCTCAAAAGAACCAATAAATATATTGAGTAGCAACGAAGGCTAAACAAATCAATCAATAAGTAATACTAGTATTATCGTACAATCAATCAATCAAACAAAAAGTATTGTGTTGCACGACCTTACCCAGACCATATGGACAGTTTCTCGTCTTCCACTTCCAGCCCCCGATCGTCCTCTATTCTCCGCTATTGCCGCGGCACTCCTGTGGGATCCCAGTCAGGACCGTAGATCACTCGAGAGAGCTCCGTTCAGAACCGGGGAAGGTCGGATGATCGGCCGCCAGACGAGGGTCTATCAGGCAAGAGCACTTACCGATCGTTGCAGTCGTTCACTCTGTCGTCAGGACCTCTCTCGCTGGATCCACGTGTCGCTGATGGGCCCCACTTTTGGGTCGCCAATTGTGGAAAAGCAGTTTTCTCCAGACAACCTTAAAGCACTGCTTGGCGTTAGTCGCCACTAAACCACTCGATGATTATCAAAATAAAGAGGCAGGCGCTGGAAACTGGAAAGCAGGAAACGGGCTTTTATTTCTCCAGACCAAAGCACGTCAGATCGGACAAGAGGGGTATCGTCTCGAGGTGCTCTAACTGCATCTCTGTGGCCTGGCCTCTTATACTGTAGTTTATTGCTTTATTGCATGAAGACACATTCTTAACATTACTTTGAAGTACAGTAAGAAATCCCTGGAATCCCCGCTTCAGGCCCGTTCCCACACATATTCACAGTAGAGGCCCCCACCCCAATCTCATCAGGTGATGACTATCACGCAGCTAGACATTCCGTTGGGGACCGAAATGTGTGCAATCGGTCGGATCTCATGGAGTGGTGACATTGATTAATCCCGGCTTCTTTGATGAAAGGCGAGATTCTACAGTATGGGGGCAATAAACTGCATCCGCAGGGCTAGGTGATGGCCTGGGATCGGGTCGAACAATCGGGTACAGGGGAAGGGGTTATCAAAGGGACTGTTCGTGTGAAAGGGATGAAAGAGTATGTGGGTCCGGCACGGGAAGTGGTTCCGGGGCAGGGTCGCGCTGTAGGTGTGTTTATGGTTCAGACATGTGTGCATGGGGGCTGTCAGCACGCGGGGGATGTTAGCGAGGTTAGGGAGACGTGCAGGCGATCGGCAATGTATGAAGTGGCTATGATGCCTAAAAATGGCTGCCGTTTACGCGCTGGTACAGGTCTAGGTTTGGACTAGATGGCGCCGGTAGTGTTCATATCGTTATCTAATTTCTCACAGGTTTCCCTTAGAGGTGTGAGGTGGGGCATACCATGTCATAGCACAGTATACTTGGAGGTGTGAGGGGCGCATACCATATCATAGCACAGTATACCTGGAGGTGTGAGGGGCGCATACCATGTCATAGCACAGTATAGCTAGAGGCGTGAGGCAGGTGCGTACTGTAACATAGTAGAGTGTACCTAGAGGTATGAGTCGGACGCATAGCAGTGCCTCTGAAGATGTGAGCGTGCCGCATAGCATGGCTCTGTGTACCCAGAGGTATAAGACAGGTGCATACCGATCAGAGTATAGTTTACCTGGCCAGCAGCATAAGACAGCATAATACGATACAGTATGACTAGAGGTCTGAGACGAATGTTTTTTATATGGCCCCCCTGGAGAATGTGGTACGGCCGCTGGGTATCAAAATCATCAGTTACGCTGATGACACCCAGCTGGTGGTAGGCCTCTCCCAGTCGGCGTACCATCCCGACCGGCTGCACACGTGTCTTGAAAAGATCTACACGTGGATGTGCAGCTCAGCCCTAAAGTTAAATGGCTCCAAAACGGAACTGATGCTGCTGGGGAACTCCTCTCCATCTTTGCCCCCCAGCAGCTGGCCAGACTGTTTGGGACCGATGCCCCCCCCCAAGCAGGAGATCAAGAGCTTGGGGGTATGGCTGGAGCAGGACCTATCATTTATAACCCATGCCAAAAAGACTGCTGGCGTGTGCTTTGGCCTGCTCCGTTCAGCCCAGAAGATTCTGCCCTTGCTCCCAGTGGCCACTCGAAGGCTTCTCATCCAGGGACTTATCATCTCGCGGCTGGATTTCAGCAATGCGCTTTTCCTGGGCGCACCCGAATCTACCCTGAACAGACTGCAGCAAGTGCAGAACGCGGCTGCTAGGCTTTTGACGGGTCTCCCTAGGCGGCAATCTGCCCGCCCGGCGTTGAGGGCACTGCACTGGCTCCCTGTGAAGGACCGGGTGAAATTCAAGTCACTCTGCATCGCCCACAAAGTCCTGCACGGGGTGGGTCCACCTATTCTTGAGGAGATGGTCCAGCCCTATAAGGCTTCTCGTTCCCTCCGCTCTGACCACCAACATCTCCTTCAGGTTGGCAGGGTGAAAAAGGCAAGAACTGGGGGCAGAAGGTTTTCAATAAATGTGGCCTCCTTGTGGAACTCACTGCCCCTACAACTGCGCTCCGAAGCCAGTCTCTTCAGGTTTCGTAAACTCTTAAAAACTTTTTTGTTCTCTGTTTAATCCTTGCATTCTTGTAGCTGTGTTATGTTCTGATAAGCGCGGGGATGCCTATTGGTAACCAGGCGCTATACAAAACTCGGAATAATAATAATAATCGGAATAATAATAATGTGTGCGATAACATAACATAGCTTATAAGATGTGTGAGGCATCTACAATACCTCTGCATACCACAGCACCGCAGGGTCGCTGGAGCGTGAAGCAGCTGACTAGAGCAGCATAACGCACTATGCTGCAACCTACCACAGTCATTCCGGCGCTGTGACCCGCAGAACAGCACAGCCCTGCATAGCAATCCATTGCGCAACTGCTGGTATGAGCCACCTGGCGTTGCCAACATAGCATAGCATGGAATAGCATACCGTAGCATAACAAAGCGCAGCATAAGGACAGAGTCAACTCCTGATGTGTGCACTATAAACGCACGTCACCATTCACGTTGTCACTAGAATTGAGGTGGACAACATTATGCGGCAAAGTTCACTAAATTATGCAGCAGGATAAGGACAATTGTGCGACGTGATGCGGAATATTTTATGCTAGTATTACTTGATGATGTCGTCATTTCCGCCTGTGTTGACGCGGTCTTTCCCTCTGGCGCCCGTGTAACAATAAGTGTAGAAAGGTGCCCGGCCCACCTTTGGGAAATGCCTCGAGCCGCGCTTTTAGTAACGTTTGATCACTTTGAGCTGGAACATATTTTTGTGTTAAAATCTGCAGATGATGCAGTAGATGATGGATTATGTGGCAAATGCAGAAAATTCATAATTATGCGGCAAATGCTGCGACTGCAAAATTGCTTCCTTCATTGGCCCTGACTATACCACAGCTCTCATGACATAGCACCACGCGGTGCCTATGCACCTAGGAGCCGCGCTCCAAGCGTGCAGCATTTCACATCGTTTATTGGAGCTGTAAAGCGCTTCTGTCATCGACGGGGGCAGCAAAGCTATCTGCACACACAGGGGGACAAATGGAGACAAACATGCATAATGCAGACTGCACAATGGCATTTAATTTCATAAAGCTGTGGGGTGTAGCAGGTCTTCAGGTGTTTATCATGTATTCTGATGGAGTGGGAGGTGTGCACGAGGAGTGGGAGACGTGCATGAGGAGTGGGAGACGTGCACAAGGAGTGGGCGACGTGCATGAGGAGTGGGAGATGTGCACGAGTGGGAGACGTGCACGAGGAGTGGGAGAGGTGCACGAGGAGTGGGAGACGTGCATGAGGAATGGGAGACGTGCACGAGGAGTGGGAGACGTGCACGAGGAGTGGGAGACGTGCATGAGGAGTGGGAGACGTGCACGAGGAGTGGGAGACGTGCACGAGGAGTGGGAGACGTGCATGAGGAGTGGGAGACGTGCACGAGGAGTGGGCGACGTGCATGAGGAGTGGGAGATGTGCACGAGTGGGAGACGTGCACGAGGAGTGGGAGAGGTGCACGAGGAGTGGGAGACGTGCATGAGGAGTGGGAGACGTGCACGAGGAGTGGGAGACGTGCACGAGGATTTGGATATGTGCACGAGGAGTGGGAGACGTGCAGGGTGACTATCAGGAGGTGTGCAGGGGTCCGAGAGAGATGTGCAGGGTGATTGTCGAGGGTCCACATGGGTGTGAGGGGGGGAGATGTCCAGTGGTGAAAGTATGGGGAACGAAGGCCCATGAGAGCCCACGCCAGGCATGAGCGCGCTCCCTCTTCTGATGACTCTGTGAGCCGGGGTCCAGGGGGGCCGGCGCCGGCTCCGATGCACCGTGTGACCTTGAGCAGGGACCAGGGCTTTAAGTGGGAAATAAAAACTGGGGGTGCTCTAAAAGGGGCGGGGCAAACCTCAAAGGGGTGTGGCCATCTAAGTAGGGGCTGGTCTAAATCCCCCCCCTCCCTCCCCCCCCACCCCATGTCGTTTGTCGCAGCCGGGGCACACACACAGCCGCCCCCGAGTACTTCACAGTTCTTTAAAAGACCCTATGCATGTTAATAATTCTTTGTCGTTGTTTCACCCCTTCTTACATCAATTGCACAGGTCAGCAACAGGATATACATTTAGAGATCGGAAGGGGCAAAAGACTGCTAATGGAAAAAAAAGAGAGTGTAAAACCAAATGAGCTTCTGTGCCAGAAATCAAAGACTACAAATTCAATCCCTAAAAATAATTATGCACCACTGAGCGCCAATATATATTTGTTGCAAAGTATCTACACCCATGAAAGGGACTGCCAGTAAATGGGTGGAGCCTCACACAATCAAGGGGTCAGCCTGTGGTTCATGAATCAATCCGAGGTCATCTCTCTCCCGCTTTGAAGCACCGTCAAAAGATGGTGGTTGCGGGAGGGACAGAGAGACTACGTCAGGTAGGAGGGTCGAGAGGGAATTCCAAGTTTAGTCATTTTCTGGGGCCATGAAACCTGCAAGTGAAAGAGTGAGGACGGAGAAAATGAAATAATCACTCTCCCGAGTCATAATTAGCCCCCAAAAATGTAATCGCTTAAAATAAAAATACACAAACGATCACTAACAGTTGTTGCAAAGTCCCTGATTAGATACACGTTGCTGCTGCAATGAGGTTACCGCCTCCCCCACTATCGTATTTAGGCTAGGTTCAGGATTCATACACAGGTCACAGATCATTTTTCTCCCACTCGGCAGCAACTTTAAAAGATGTTGCTGTGCCAAAGAAAAGAATGCAAGTCTTTGCTAGCTTTAGGTGCAAAATAATGAAGTATAATTCCTCCTATTAGTTGTCAATCAATTTAAGGAGTAATTTAAAGCATATTAAGTGGTTAACCTTGAAGTGCTCAGGCCTGCCGATCCGCAAGCATCTTGATATGTGTGTAACAATAGTCGTGGAAGAAAAAGAAAACGGACTACCTCTGCATGGCCCGAAAATAGAGCCCGATAGAGACCCGTTTCGAGGGCCCCTAAAAATAACTGCCGGTGCTCAGACCCGGACAGACCCGGCCCACTTAAAGCCCTGGCAGGGACCCCCACTTCCACTGAGTCTGTGAGCCGGGGTCCAGGGGGGCCGGCGCCGGCCCAGAGTGACCTTGAGCAGGGGACCTCCACACTGAGTCTGTGACCCGGGGACCCGGGGTCCAGGGGGGGGCGGCGCCGGCTCCGATGCACCGTGTGACCTTGAGCAGGGGCGTGAGCCAGGCGCAGGGCTCGGGCAGTGATCAATGCTTTCAATCTCATGGTTCATTAGTGCCCTGGGAGGGCGCGGGGGCGTCCAGGCCGCCGCCGGCTAACGCGGTTAACCCTTTGTGCACACTCTGCAAGGCTGGCTGCGGTGTCCTGAAGTGCACGCCTGGCACAGATGCACGCACTGCGTGCTGCACACGCTCCATGCTGCACACACTGCGTGCAGCTCACACTGAGTGCTGCACACGCTCCATGCTGCACACGCTCCATGCTGCACACACTGAGTGCTGCACACAGATGTGACCCGGACGTGACCCGGTCCATCACGGCTGTTGTCCCGACCCTGGGTGCAGTGTGAGGGCGTCCTGGCTGCGGGTGAACCCAGAACCACCGACGTGCTCCGTTTATTTTATTTATTTATGCGTTTTCATAGCGCGGACTTTACCCGAAGGCGTCAGAGGCTTCACAATAGGAACAGGAATGATACAAGAGGACAGCATGACAAGTGAGCAAATTACAAAAGCAAACGTTAAGTTACATGAGGCTAAAGTGACAATTGTGAGGAAACAAAATACAAGAGGAGCAAACGGTGCATTACAAGAGGAAAAAGTGACGTGTGCAGGGTACAAAAGAGTACAAAGTACAAGTTGAGGTATAATACTGCAATAAATGGCAGACACTCAAACCACAAGAACACACTGTGAAGGCACTTCCATATTCATGGAGAATAGAATTTTCAGTAATGGGAGGACTTCCTTCAGATAATAGAGAGGGTGTGAAAGTACTTTTGGAGGTGTCTTTGGAGGAGGAGAACTTTGAGGTCCCTTTTGAAGGCCTGGGAGGAGGCGGTGGTCCGGAGCTGAGGCGGAAGTGAGTTCCAAATTCTCACTGCGTTGCCTGAAAAGGATTGGGCCATCAACCTTTCCTTCTTGAAAGTGGGAGGTTCAAGCAGTAGATTCTCCGCATTGCGTGAAGGCCTAGAGCCTCCCGAGAGTTTCAGTTTATTCGCCAGGTAGCGGGGAGAGGAGTGCAAGGCTTTGTGGGTGATACAAGCGGTCTTGTAGATAGCTCTAGCCTCGAAGGGAAGCCAGCGGAGGGTAGATAACATCGGTGTGATGTGATCGCTTCTTTTGGCCCCATAAATGAACCGAGCTGCTGAGTGGAGAACAGACTTAAGTGGGGACAGGTGGGATGTGGGGGGGCCAGTAAGAAGAGAGTTGCAGGAGTCCAGTCTGGAGAGGACCAGCGATTGGACCAGGGTTTTAAGGTCCTGCTCCGGGAAGAAGCGACAAATCCCCCAAAGAAGGCGCAGCTGGTATCGAGCAGACTTAGCAGTTGAATTGATGTGGGGGATTAGATTGATAAGGGGGTGCTGGTCTGAAGATGGGGTGTGCTGGTCTGAAGATAAGGGGGTGCTGGCCTGAAGATTAGGGGGTGCTGCTCTGAAGATAAAGGGGTGCTGGTCTGAAGATAAGGGGGTGCTGCTCTGAAGATAAAGGGGCGTTGGACTGAAGATTAGTGGGTGGTGCTCTGAAGATAGGGGATTGCAGGTCTGAAGATAAGGGGGTGCTGGTCTGAAGATAAGGGGGTGCTGTACTGAAGATAGGAGTGCTGGTATGAAGATAAGGGGGTGCTGGTCTGAAGATAAGGGGGTGCTGGTCTGAAGATAAGGGGGTGCTGGTATGAAGATAAGGGGGGCTGGTCTGAAGATAAGGGGGTGCTAGTCTGAAGATAGGGGTGCTGGTCTGAAGAAAGGGGGTGCTGGTCTGAAGATAAAGGGGCATTGGACTGAAGATTAGTGGGTGGTGCTCTGAAGATAGGGGATTGCAGGTCTGAAGATAAGGGGGTGCTGGTCTGAAGATAAGGGGGTGCTGCTCTGAAGATAGGGGTGCTGGTATGAAGATAAGGGGGTGCTGGTCTGAAGATAAGGGGGTGCTGGTCTGATGATAGGGGTGCTGGTCTGAAGAAAGGGGGTGCTGGTCTGAAGATAGGGGGTGCTGGACAGAAGATAAGGGGGTGCTGGTCTGAAGATAGGGGTGCTGGTCTGAAGATAAGGGGGTGCTGGTCTAAAGATAGGCGGTGCTGCTCTGAGGATAAGGGGTGCTGGTCTGAAGATAAGGGGGTGCTGGTCTAAAGATAGGGGGTGCTTCTCTGAGGATAAGGGTTGCTGGTCTGAAGATAAGGGGGTGCTGTACTAAAGATAGGGGGTGCTGGACTGAAGATAGGGGGTGCTGCTCTGAGGATAAGGGGGTGCTGGTCTGAAGATAGGGGTGCTGGTCTGAAGATAAGGGGTGCTGGTCTGAAGATAGGGGTGCTGGTCTGAAGATAAGGGGTGCTGGTCTGAAGATAAGGGGGTGCTGGTCTAAAGATAGGGGGTGCTGCTCTGAAGATAGGGGGGTGCTGGTCTGAAGATAAGGGGGTGCTGTACTGAAGATAGGGGGTGCTGGACTGAAGATAGGGGGTGCTGCTCTGAGGATAAGGTGGTGCTGGTCTGAAGATAGGGGTGCTGGTCTGAAGATAGGGGTGCTGGTCTGAAGATAAGGGGTGCTGGTCTGAAGATAGGGGTGCTGGTCTGAAGATAAGGGGTGCTGGTCTGAAGATAAGGGGGTGCTGCTCTGAAGATAAGGGGGTGCTGGTCTGAAGATAAGGGGGGCTGGTCTGAAGATAAGGGGGTGCTGGACAGAAGATGAGGGGGCCTTGGTCTGAAAATAGGGGAGTGCTGGACTGAAGATGAGGGGGTGCTGATCTGAAAATAGGGGAGTGCTGGACTGAAGATGAGGGGGTGCAGCTCTGAAGATAGGGTGGTGCTGCTCTGAAGATAGGGGATTGCTGGTGAAGAACCGGGTTTTAGAACCCAGCAGCGCCAGGGGAAATGCCCGAAGTCTTCGAGTTCACCTGTCTTAGAATACAGAGACACGGGATACTTCTTGGTGGCGTCAAAGATCAAATTTATTGGCTGCAGCTAGGAACAGAAGTCTACGAAGTACGACACGGTAGTTCGCTAGAGGCTGCTCAATCTTCGTATTGCGAGACATCGTCTTTTATGCTAAAAATCACATTCCTGCCAAACACCAATTATTTACAAACTATCCAATCATAGGTGACATTGCAAAAGGTATCACATAACGACAAGCCCACTTTCCAGTTGTCCAGCCCATCATCAATTACACGGGAAAACCCAACATTCTTGCTCGGACAGGCCGGATGAACCCATAATAAAAGAACCACAACCAAAATCATAAATAAGCCATAAAAGAAGGAACAGAAACAGATGTGAAGCAAGATAGAAGGGTGTGTGTGTGTACCATAAACTCAGCAATGTCCTGCTCTTTGATCTCTATCTTGACCAGCTGCCGAACAAGGAACTGGGTCAACAAGGTTAGCTTCGGGCAATGAAGTCAGTTCGCTCAGGTCATCTAAAAGTCAGCTAAAGGTGTACGTGTCCCAAAGACTCGTTCGGCCGTAGTCATCGGCCTATGTGAGGGCAACCACAAAATAGCTGCCGTACACAAAATGGAACCCGAAGGTTCAGAACGAAATCCCTAATTTCATAGTGAATCCATCAATCGAACATGACGAAAACACTCGTACTGGCCGCACTCGTCATTTGCAGTTTGCTACTACCAAAATCATAACAATACCATGACCTTTACAAAACGGGTTCAGAATCACAGAACCTCACTGGTCTGAAGATAAGGGTTTGCTGGTCTGAAGAAAAGGGGTGCTGCTCTGAGGATAAGGGGGTGCTGGTATGACGATAGGGGTGCTTGTCTGAAGACAAGGGGGTGCTGGACTGAAGATGAGGGGGTGCTGGTCTGAAGATAGGGTGGTGCTGCTCTGAAGATAGGGGATTGCTGGTCTGGAGATAAGGGTGCTGGTCTGAAGATAAGGGGGTGCTGCTCTGAAGATAAGGGGGCTGGTCTGAAGATAAGGGGATGCTGGACAGAAGATAGAGGGTGATGCTCTGAGAATAAGGGGGTGCTGGTCTGAAGATAAGGGGGTGCTGGACTGAAGATGAGGGGGTTTTGGTCTGAAAATAGGGGAGTGCTGGAATGAAGATGAGGGGGTGCTGGTCTGAAAATAGGGGAGTGCTGGACTGAAGATAGGGGGTGCTGCTCTGAAGATAGGGGGTGCTGGTCTGAAGATAGGGGTGCTTGTCTGAAGATAGGGGTGCTGGTCTGAAGATAAGGGAGTGCTCGTCTGAAGATAGGGTGGTGCTGATCAGAAGATAGAGGATTGCTGGTCTGAAGATAAGGGGGTGCTGGTTTGAAGATAAGGGGGTGCTGCTCTGAGGATAAGGGGCTGCTGGTCTGAAGATAAGGGGGTGCTGCTCTGAAGATATGTGGGTGTTGGACAGAAGATAGAGGGTGATGCTCTGAGAATAAGGGGGTGCTGGTCTGAAGATAAGGGGGTGCTGAACTGAGGGGTGCTGGTCTGAAAATAGGGGAGTGCTGGACTGAAGATGAGGGGGTGCTGATCTGAAAATAGGGGAGAGCTGGACTGAAGATTAGGAGGTGCTGCTCTGAAGATAGGGGTGCTGGTCTGAAAATAGGGGGTGCTGCTCTGAGGATAAGGGGTTGCTGCTCTAAGGATAGGGGGTGCTGGTCTGAAGATAGGGGGTGCTGCTCTGAGGATAAGGGGGTGCTGGACTGAAGATGAGGGGGTACTGATCTGAAAATAGGGGGGAGCTGGACTTAAGATAAGGGGCTGCTGGTCTGAAGATAAAGGGGTGCTAGACTGAAGATGAGGGAGTGCTGGTCTGAAGATAGGGGTGCTGCTCTGAAGATAGGGGGTGCTGGTCTGAGGATAAGGGGGTGCTTGTCTGAAGATAAGGGGTGCTGATCTGAAGATAGGGGGTGCTAGTCCGAGGATAAGGGGGTGCTGGTTTGAAGATAAGGGGTGCTGATCTGAAGATAAAGGGGTGCTGGTCTGAAGATGAGGGGGTGCTTATCTGAAGATAGAGGGGTGATGTTCTGAAGATAAGGGGGGCTGGTCTGAAGATAAGGGGGTGCTGGTCTGAAGATAAGGGGTGCTGGGGGCTGGTCTGAAGATAAGGGGTGCTGGGGGCTGGTCTGAAGATAAGGGGGTGCTGGTCAGAAGATAAGGAGTGCTGGTCTGAAGATAACGGGGTGCTGGTCTGAAGATAAAGGAATGCTGGTCTGAAGATAGGGGTGCTGGTATGAAGATAGGGGTGCTGGTCTGAAGATATGGGGGTTCTGGTCTGAAGATAAGGAGGTGCTGCTCTGAAGATAAGGGGGTGCTGCTCTGAAGATAAGGGGGTGCTGGTCTGAAGATAAGGGGGTGCTGGTCTGAAGATAGGGGGTGCTAGTCTGCAGATACAGGGTGCTGGTCTGGAGATAAGGGGGTGCTGCTCTGAAGATAAGGGGGTGCTGGTTTGAAGATAGGGGGTGCTAGTCTGCAGATACGGGGTGCTGGTCTGGAGATAAGGGGTGCTGCTCTGAAGATAAGGGGGTGCTGGTCTGAAGATAAGGGGGTGCTGGTCTGAAGATAGGGGGTGCTAGTCTGCAGATACGGGGTGCTGGTCTGGAGATAAGAGATTGCTTGAATTCATTTCTGTATATCCATCTCCCAAGGTGTAATTTTGTTGTCTCATCACTAAATACAAAAATCGTTTCAGAAATATAACTTCCTATCTCCGCGTGTTCCCATTTTCCTTCCTTGGATTGATTCCAGTCAATGACAAAGTGTGATGTTCTGTTGATACACTTGAGTGTGTTACGTGTGTACGACTCATAACTAAGATCCATTGGTTTCAAAAATAAGTCCCTTGTAGCATATTGTGACTTTAAATGGTCTGGAGATAAGGGGGTGCTGGTCTGAAGAAAGGGGGTGCTGGTCTGAAGATAAATGGGTGCTGGTCTGAAGATAGGGGTGCTGGTCTGAAGAAAGGGGGTGCTGGTCTGAAGATAAAGGGGTGCTGGTCTGAAGAAAGGGGGTGCTGGTCTGAAGATAAATGGGTGCTGGTCTGAGGATAGGGGTGCTGGTCTGAAGATAAGGGGGTGCTGGTCTGAAGATAAGGGGGTGCTGGTCTGAAGAAAGGGGGTGCTGGTCTGAAGATAAATGGGTGCTGGTCTGAAGATAGGGGTGCTGGTCTGAAGAAAGGGGGTGCTGGTCTGAAGATAAAGGGGTGCTGATCTGAAGAAAGGGGGTGCTGGTCTGAAGATAAATGGGTGCTGGTCTGAGGATAGGGGTGCTGGTCTGAAGATAAGGGGGTGCTGGTCTGAAGATAAGGGGGTGCTGGTCTGAGGATTAGGGGGTGCTGGTCTGAAGATAGGGGTGCTGGTCTGAAGAAGGGGGTGCTGGTCTGAAGATGAATGGGTGCTGGTCTGAAGATAGGGGTGCTGGTCTGAAGAAAGGGGGTGCTGGTCTGAAGATAAAGGGGTGCTGGTCTGAAGAAAGGGGGTGCTGGTCTGAAGATAAATGGGTGCTGGTCTGAAGATAGGGGTGCTGGTCTGAAGATAAGGGGGTGCTGGTCTGAAGATAGGGGTGCTGGTCTGAAGAAAGGGGGTGCTGGTCTGAAGATAAATGGGTGCTGGTCTGAAGATAGGGGTGCTGGTCTGAAGATAAGGGGTGCTGGTCTGAAGATAAGGGGGTGCGGGTCTGAAGATAATGGATGCTGGTCTGAAGATAAGGGGGTGCTGCTCTGAAGATAGGGGATGCGGCTCTGAAGATAAAGGGATGCTGGTCTGAAGATGGGGGGTGCTAGTCTGGAGATAAGGGGTGCTGGTCTGAATATAGGGGATTGCTGGTCTGAAGATAAGGGGGTGCTGTTCTGAAGATAGAGGGTGCTGGTCTGAAGAAAAGGGTGTGCTGATCTGAAGATAGGAGGTGCGCTGATCTGAAGATAGGAGGTGCTGGTCTGAAGATAAGGGGATGCTGGCCTGAAGATAGGGGGGTGCTGGTCTGAAGATAAGGGAGTGCTGGTCTGAAGATAAGGGGGTGCTGCTCTGGAGATAAGGGGGTGCTGCTCTGGAGATAGGGGGTGCTGGTCTGAAGCTAAGGGGTGCTGGTCTGAAGATAAGGGCTGCTGGTCTGAAGATAAGGGCTGCTGGTCTGAAGCTCAGGGGGGCTGGTCTGAAGCTAAGAGGGTGCTGCTCTGAAGATCGGGGGTGCTGGTCTGAAGATAAAGGGGTACTGGTCTGAAGATAGGGGGGTGCTGGTCTGTAGATAAGGGTGTGCTCAGTTTATCTGAAGATAAGGGGGTGCTGGTCTGAAGATAAAGGGGTGCTGGTCTGAAAATAATGGGGTGCTGGCATGAAGATAGGGGTGCTGGTCTGAAGATAAGGGTGTGCTCAGTTTATCTGAAGATAAGGGGGTGCTGGTCTGAAGATAAAGGGGTGCTGGTCTAAAGATGAGGGGTGCTGGTCTGGAGATAAGGGGGTGGTGGTCTGAAGATAGGGGGTGCTGGTCTGAAGATAAGGGTGTGCTGATCTGAAGATAGGAGGTGCTGGTCTGAATATAGGGGATGCTGGCCTGAAGATAAGGGGGTGCTGATCTGAAGATAAGGGGGTGCTCAGTTTCTCTGAGGATAAGGGGGTGCTGGTCTGAAGATAAGGGGGTGCTGCTCTGAAGATAGGGGTGCTGGTATGAAGATAAGGGGGTGCTGGTCTGAAGATAAGGGGCTGCTGGTCTGAAGATATGAGGGTGCTGGTCTGGAGATGGGTGCTGCTCTGAAGATAAGGGGGTGCTGCTCTGAAGATAAGGGGTGCTGCTCTGAGTATAAGGGGGTGCTGCTCTGAAGATAAGAGGGTGCTGGTCTGAAGATAAGGGGGTGCTCAGTTTATCTGTAGATAAGGGGATGCTGGTCTGAATATAGGGGTGCTGGTCTGAAGATAAGAGTGTGCTGGTCTGAAGATAAGGGGTGCTGGTCTAAAGATAAGGGGGTGCTGCTCTGAAGATAAGGGGGTGCTGCTCTGAAGATAGGGGGGTGCTGGTCTGAATATAGGGGTGCTGGTCTGAAGATAAGAGTGTGCTGGTCTAAAGATGAGGGGGTGCTGCTCTGAAGATAGGGGGGTGCTGGTCCTGGTAGGTTTGTAAATGATGCGGCTGGTTTTGAAGATGGCGCGGGCTGGCTAGGTGAGCCAGGGGTGTTGCACCGGGAGGGGGGTGTGATCATGTTCCTTTAGGCTCTGGATGAGACGTCCTGCCACACAAAGGGAGGAGTCTCGCCTTTTGTCCTCCTCCGGGGGCATCCCCCTGCCTCCTTCTATAGCACCCCCTGCCGCAGGTGAGATATGTGTCGGGCTCACCTGCAGGCACAGAGCACGGTGTGAGCACCAGAGCTGCCGGATCTAACAATTAAAACAACCTTTTCTAGGCACGCCACCATCCAACTCCTCGACTGACCCTGCCCCAGCCCTGCGGAGAGGGGTGCCATCCTGCCAGGCCCGACCCTACTTATTTATTTATTTTATGCGTTTTTATATAGCGCAGACTTTACCCGAAGGCGTCAGAGCGGTTTATAATAGGAACAGGAATGATACATGAGAACATTACAAATGAACAAATTACAAAGGCAAACATTAAGTTACATGAGGCAAAAATGACAATTGTGAGCAAACAAAATACAAGAGGAGCAAACGATACATTACAGGAGGAAAAAGTGACATGGGTGCGGTTACAAAAGCGAACAAAGTGCAAGTAGAGGTATAATACTGCAATAAAAGGCAGACAGCCTTCAGCGAGCACCAATCCTCTCTAGACGGTCACATTTATACTCGAGAGCACGGTCTCTCGGTGACCCCCCCCCCATGCCCCCCTCCTCTTCTGCCCCGCCCGCTGGCCAGTGGTGGGAGATGGAAAGGCCAGAATGTCTCTGGGGGACAATGGTCGCCATTCTCGGTGGCCCCGGGCCCTTCCAGCGAACAAGGACTGCTTTCAGGGCCCCCCAGGCCCGCCGCCCACGGGCCCCTTTCTGAGGCTTCTATGGGCCTTTCTATGTCACTCACACTGACCCAAGCTGGAGCAGCTTCCGGTGTCCGTAATCAATCCTGCAGCGCCCTCGGGTGGAGGGAGCGGGCAGCGCAGCCTGGCCGCAGCATCTGCTCTCAATGCAGCGCTTCCTGCACTTCTAAGCGCTGCGCGCCCATGAGCTTTGTGTGTGTTTGTGTGACAGAAGGAGTGTGAGGTTTCTGTTGTTCCCGGTGTGATATTTGATGAGGAGCAGAGAGCAGCTTTGCTGGCTCAGAAATGCTCCTTCCTTCTCGCCTCAGCTGCAAACAACTAAAGTCTGTTCACGCGCGCCTTTCACTGGAGGTGGCGAGCCCTGAGAGCCCGGGCCAGGGCTGGCTCGGGCTCGGCTCGATGTCCTCTCAGAACCTCGAGCCCAACAAGAGCTGCGCTGTCACAGGGCTCCTGTAAGGTGACCGACTGGCATGGGTGAAAATTCAGGACAAAGATTCGGGACATGAGGTCAAAATTCAGGAGAAACGGTAAGGCACATCCGAAGAGGTTGCGCAATAGTATATAAGTAAGTAAATAGACAACCACTTAAGTACAAGTGAAAAGAACTTTATGTACAATTGTGCATTTCATGGTCTGTCAGTATGCGCCGCTTTGAGCAAATGTGCAGGTCTTTTTGTGGTAACAAAAGCCCCCCTCCCCCCCCCACCTTTCCAGCATCCCAGGGAAACGCCTAATATCTCATTGTGTTTGTGTGACTGGTGGCGGTAGCACTGCTGTCTCATTGTGTTTGTGCGACTGGTGTAGGTAGCGGTGCTGTCTCATTGTGTGATGTGTGACTGGTGCAGGTAGCACTGCTGTCTCATTGTGTTTGTGCGACTGGTGTAGGTAGCGGTGCTGTCTCATTGTGTGACGTGTGACTGGTGCAGGTAGCACTGCTGTCTCATTGTGTTTGTGTGACTGGTGCAGGTAGCGGTGCTGTCTCATTGTGTTTGTGCGACTGGTGCAGGTAGCGGTGCTGTCTCATTGTGTTTGTGCGACTGGTGCAGGTAGCACTGCTGTCTCATTGTGTTTGTGCGACTGGTGCAGGTAGCGCTGCTGCCTCATTGTGTTTGTGTGACTGGTGCAGGTAGCGGTGCTGTCTCATTGTGTTTGTGCGACTGGTGCAGGTAGCGCTGCTGTCTCATTGTGTCTGTGTGACTGGTGCAGGTAGCACTGCTGTCTCATTGTGTTTGTGCGACTGGTGCAGGTAGCGCTGCTGTCTCATTGTGTTCGTGTGACTGGTGCAGGTAGCAGCACTGCTGTCTCATTGTGTTTGCATGACTGGTGCAGGTAGCACTGCTGTCTCATTGTGTGACGTGTGACTGGTGCAGGTAGCGCTGCTGTCTCATTGTGTTTGTGTGACTGGTGCAGGTAGCACTGCTGTCTCATTGTTTTTTTAAGACTGGTGCAGGTAGCACTGCTGTCTCATTGTGTGACGTGTGACTGGTGCAGGTAGCACTGCTGTCTCCTTGTGTTTGTGTGACTGGTGCAGGTAGCACTGCTGTCTCATTGTGTTTGTACGACTGGTGCAGGTAGCACTGCTGTCACATTGTGTTTGTGTGACTGGTGCAGGTAGCACTGCTGTCTCATTGTTTTTGTACGACTGGTGCAGGTAGCACTGCTGTCTCATTGTGTTTGTACGACTGATGCAGGTAGCACTGCTGTCTCATTGTTTTTGTACGACTGGTGCAGGTAGCACTGCTGTCTCATTGTGTGACGTGTGACTGGTGCAGGTAGCACTGCTGTCTCATTGTGTTTGTGTGACTGGTGCAGGTAGCACTGCTGTCTCATTGTGTTTGTGTGACTGGTGCAGGTAGCACTGCTGTCTCATTGTGTTTGTGTGACTGGTGCAGGTAGCACTGCTGTCTCATTGTTTTTGTACGACTGGTGCAGGTAGCACTGCTGTCTCATTGTGTTTGTGTGACTGGTGCTGGTAGCACTGCTGTCTCATTGTTTTTGTGTGACTGGTGCTGGTAGCACTGCTGTCTCATTGTTTTTGTGTGACTGGTGCTGGTAGCACTGCTGTCTCATTGTTTTTGTACGACTGGTGCAGGTAGCACTGCTGTCTCATTGTGTTTGTATGACTGGTGCAGGTAGCACTGCTGTCTCATTGTGTTTGTACGACTGGTGCAGGTAGCACTGCTATCACATTGTGTTTGTGTTACGTGCAGGTAGCACTGCTGTCTCATTGTGTTTGTGTGACTGGTGCAGGTAGCACTGCTGTCTCATTGTTTTTGTACGACTGGTGCAGGTAGCACTGCTGTCTCATTGTTTTTGTGTGACTGGTGCTGGTAGCACTGCTGTCTCATTGTGTTTGTGTGACTGGTGCAGGTAGCACTGCTGTCTCATTGTTTTTGTACGACTGGTGCAGGTAGCACTGCTGTCTCATTGTGTTTGTGTGACTGGTGCAGGTAGCACTGCTGTCTCATTGTGTTTGTGTGACTGGTGCAAGTAGCACTGCTGTCTCATTGTTTTTGTGTGACTGGTGCTGGTAGCACTGCTGTCTCATTGTTTTTGTACGACTGGTGCAGGTAGCACTGCTGTCTCATTGTGTTTGTGTGACCGGTGCAGGTAGCACTGCTGTCACATTGTGTTTGTGTGACTGGTGCAGGTAGCACTGCTGTCACATTGTGTTTGTGTGACTGGTGCAGGTAGCACTGCTGTCTCATTGCGTTTGTGTGACTGGTGCAGGTAGCACTGCTGTCTCATTGCGTTTGTGTGACTGGTGCAGGTAGCACTGCTGTCTCATTGTGTTTGTGTTACGTGCAGGTAGCACTGCTGTCTCATTGTGTTTGTGTGACTGGTGCAGGTAGCACTGCTGTCTCATTGCGTTTGTGTGACTGGTGCAGGTAGCACTGCTGTCTCATTGCGTTTGTGTGACTGGTGCAGGTAGCACTTCTGTCTCATTGTGTTTGTGTTACGTGCAGGTAGCACTGCTGTCTCATTGTGTTTGTGTGACTGGTGCAGGTAGCACTGCTGTCTCATTGTGTTTGTGTGACTGGTGCAGGTAGCACTGCTGTCTCATTGTTATGTTATGTTATGTTAATAACTTTTATTCAGCGCACAGCTGCCCCAGCGAAGGGGCGTCCTGGCGCCTGATCAGGTACCACAACATAACAAATCGCCGCTGAGAAGAGGAGATCAGTTAACAGAGGTAAACAGATGGGTCTTAATCGCCCGTCTGAAGAGAGTCAGGCTATTCAGGGCACGGATATGGACAGGAAGGGAGTTCCATAATCCAGCCGCCATAACGCGAAAAGAGCGACCTCCTATCCTACTCAGTCTAAATCTAGGCATGTTCGCTAGATAAAGAGATTCCGACCTGAGAGACCGCCTGGGGACATATGGGGAAACAAGACCCATCAGGGCAGGAGGAGACGAGAGTTTCAAGATCTTAAATGTCAGACAGAGTGCCTTAAATTTGATTCTCTGTCTGACCGGCAGCCAGTGCAGGGAGGTCAAGACTGCCGATACAGAGCACCGTCTCGGGAGGCCCACAATGGCCCGCGCAGCGGCATTCTGCACCCTCTGCAGTCTAGTCGCCTCGGCCTGATTAACGCCGAGCAACAGAGCACTCCCGTAGTCCAGCTGGGAAAGAATGGAGGCTTGGACCACCAGTTGCCGAGTAGGGGGGTCGAAGAATTTGAGGACAGGTCTCAGTCCTCGCAGAATCCCATAACAGGTGGCTGCGATCTTCTTAGTATGGCTGGTAAAAGAAAGGTTGGAGTCCAGCCAGACCCCCAAGTTCTTCACTTCGGCCGCTGGAATGGGAGTCACCCCCAATTCAGGAGGCCACCATTGATCTCCCCACAATTCCGCTTGCTTTCCTAAAATCAGGACTTCGGTTTTCTTGGCGTTTAACTGTAAACAGTTAATACGCATCCAATCCGCCACGGCAAGAAGCCCTGCGCGAAACCTGGGGGCAGTCACCTCAGGGTCCCCACTGAGTGTCACCGCCAGCTGCGTGTCGTCGGCGTAAGATGTCATGGTTAAGCCAGATTGTCTAACTACAGCAGCCAGCGGTTTCACATACAAGTTGAACAGCGTGGGGCTCAACGCAGATCCCTGAGGGACTCCTAACCCCAGAGGATGGAACGAGGACTGACCAGGTGGAATGGCCACTTTAAAAAACCGGTCCGAAAGGAAAGAGCGGAACCATTGAAGAGCTTTCCCCTCAAGTCCCACTTCCTCCAGCCTCCGCAACAGAATGCCATGAGACACCGTATCAAATGCGGCGCTCAGGTCTAACAGAAGGAGCGCCGCTGTCTGCCCCGCATCCAGCACCGAACGAAGATGTTCGCTCATAAAGAGCAGAGCCGTTTCGGTGCTGTGTTGTGCACGAAAGCCATTCTGGCTCTCGTCAAGGATATTATTGCGAGAGATTATTGTGTGACGTGTGACTGGTGCAGGGAGCACTGCTGTCTCATTGTGTTTGTTTGACTGGTGCAGGTAGCACTGCTGTCTCATTGTGTTTGTTGTTTGACTGGTGCAGGTAGCACTGCTGTCTCATTGTGTTTGTTTGACTGGTGCAGGTAGCACTGCTGTCTCATTGTGTTTGTGTGACTGGTGCAGGTAGCACTGCTGTCTCATTGTGTTTGTGTGACTGGTGCAGGTAGCGCTGCTGTCTCATTGTGTTTGTGTGACTGGTGCAGGTAGCACTGCTGTCTCATTGTGTTTGTGTGACTGGTGCAGGTAGCACTGCTGTCTCATTGTGTTTGTGCGACTGGTGCAGGTAGCAGTGCTGTCTCATTGTGTTTGTGTGACTGGTGCAGGTAGCACTGCTGTCTCATTGTGTTTGTGTGACTGGTGCAGGTGGCGCTGCTGTCTCATTGTGTTTGTGTGACTGGTGCAGGTGGCGCTGCTGTCTCATTGTGTTTGTGTGACTGGTGCAGGTGGCGCTGCTGTCTCATTGTGTTTGTGTTACGTGCAGGTAGCACTGCTGTCTCATCGTGTTTGTATGACTGGTGCAGGTAGCGGTGCTGTCTCATTGTGTTTGTGTTACGTGCAGGTAGCACTGCTGTCTCATTGTGTTTGTGTGACTGGTGCAGGTAGCGGTGCTGTCTCATTGTGTTTGTGTGACTGGTGCAGGTAGCACTGCTGTCTCATTGTGTTTGTGTGACTGGTGCAGGTAGCGGTGCTGTCTCATTGTGTTTGTGTGACTGGTGCAGGTAGCACTGCTGTCTCATTGTGTTTGTGTGACTGGTGCAGGTAGCACTGCTGTCTCATTGTGTTTGTGTGACTGGTGCAGGTAGCGCTGCTGTCTCATTGTGTTTGTGTGACTGGTGCAGGTAGCACTGCAGTCTCATTGTGTTTGTGCGACCGGTGCAGGTAGCACTGCTGTCTCATTGTGTTTGTGTGACTGGTGCAGGTAGCGGTGCTGTCTCATTGTGTTTGTGTGACCGGTGCAGGTAGCACTGCTGTCTCATTGTGTGACGTGTGACTGGTGCAGGTAGCACTGCTGTCACATTGTGTTTGTACGACTGGTGCAGGTAGCACTGCTGTCTCATTGTGTTTGTGTGACTGGTGCAGGTAGCACTGCTGTCTCATTGTGTTTGTGTGACTGGTGCAGGTAGCACTGCTGTCTCATTGTGTTTGTGTTACTGGTGGCGGTAGCACTGCTGTCTCATTGTGTTTGTGTGACTGGTGCAGGTAGCACTGCTGTCTCATTGTGTTTGTGTGACTGGTGCAGGTAGCACTGCTGTCTCATTGTGTTTGTGTTACTGGTGGCGGTAGCACTGCTGTCTCATTGTGTTTGTGTGACTGGTGCAGGTAGCACTGCTGTCTCATTGTGTGACGTGTGACTGGTGCAGGTAGCAATGCTGTCTCATTGTGCTTGTGCGACTGGTGCAGGTAGCGCTGCTGTCTCATTGTGTATGTATGACTGGTGCAGGTAGCACTGCTGTCTCATTGTGTGACGTGTGACTGGTGCAGGTAGCACTGCTGTCACATTGTGTTTGTACGACTGGTGCAGGTAGCACTGCTGTCTCATTGTGTTTGTGTGACTGGTGCAGGTAGCACTGCTGTCTCATTGTGTGACGTGTGACTGGTGCAGGTAGCACTGCTGTCTCATTGTGTGACGTGTGACTGGTGCAGGTAGCACTGCTGTCTCATTGTGTGACGTGTGACTGGTGCAGGTGGCGCTGCTGTCTCATTGTGTTTGTGTTACGTGCAGGTAGCACTGCTGTCTCATTGTGTTTGTGCGACCGGTGCAGGTAGCACTGCTGTCTCATTGTGTTTGTATGACTGGTGCAGGTAGCGGTGCTGTCTCATTGTGTTTGTGTTACGTGCAGGTAGCACTGCTGTCTCATTGTGTTTGTGTGACTGGTGCAGGTAGCGGTGCTGTCTCATTGTGTTTGTGTGACTGGTGCAGGTAGCACTGCTGTCTCATTGTGTTTGTGTGACTGGTGCAGGTAGCGGTGCTGTCTCATTGTGTTTGTGTGACTGGTGCAGGTAGCACTGCTGTCTCATTGTGTTTGTGTGACTGGTGCTGGTAGCACTGCTGTCTCCTTGTGTTTGTGTGACTGGTGCAGGTAGCACTGCTGTCTCATTGTGTTTGTATGACTGGTGCAGGTAGCACTGCTGTCTCATTGTGTTTGTGTGACTGGTGCAGGTAGCACTGCTGTCACATTGTGTTTGTACGACTGGTGCAGGTAGCACTGCTGTCTCATTGTGTTTGTGTGACTGGTGCAGGTAGCACTGCTGTCTCATTGTGTGACGTGTGACTGGTGCAGGTAGCACTGCTGTCTCATTGTGTGACGTGTGACTGGTGCAGGTGGCGCTGCTGTCTCATTGTGTTTGTGCGACCGGTGCAGGTAGCACTGCTGCCTCATTGTGTTTGTGCGACCGGTGCAGGTAGCACTGCTGTCTCATTGTGTTTGTATGACTGGTGCAGGTAGCACTGCTGTCTCATTGTGTTTGTGCGACCGGTGCAGGTAGCACTGCTGTCTCATTGTGTTTGTGTGACTGGTGCAGGTAGCACTGCTGTCTCATTGTGTTTGTGTGACTGGTGCAGGTAGCGGTGCTGTCTCATTTTGTTTGTGTGACTGGTGCAGGTAGCACGGCTGTCTCATTGTGTTTGTGTGACTGGTGCAGGTAGCGGTGCTGTCTCATTGTGTTTGTGTGACTGGTGCAGGTAGCACTGCTGTCTCATTGTGTTTGTATGACTGGTGCAGGTAGCACTGCTGTCTCATTGTGTGACGTGTGACTGGTGCAGGTAGCACTGCTGTCTCATTGTGTTTGTATGACTGGTGCAGGTAGCCCTGCTGTCTCATTGTGTTTGTGTGACTGGTGCAGGTAGCGCTGCTGTCTCATTGTGTTTGTGTGACTGGTGCAGGTAGCGGTGCTGTCTCATTGTGTTTGTGTGACTGGTGCAGGTAGCACTGCTGTCTCATTGTGTTTGTGTGACTGGTGCAGGTAGCGGTGCTGTCTCATTGTGTTTGTGTGACTGGTGCAGGTAGCACTGCTGTCTCATTGTGTTTGTGTGACTGGTGCAGGTAGCACTGCTGTCTCATTGTGTGACGTGTGACTGGTGCAGGTAGCACTGCTGTCACATTGTGTTTGTATGACTGGTGCAGGTAGCACTGCTGTCTCATTGTGTTTGTGCGACCGGTGCAGGTAGCACTGCTGTCTCATTGTGTTTGTGTGACTGGTGCAGGTAGCACTGCTGTCTCATTGTGTTTGTGTGACTGGTGCAGGTAGCACTGCTGTCTCATTGTGTTTGTGTGACTGGTGCAGGTAGCGCTGCTGTCTCATTGTGTTTGTGCGACCGGTGCAGGTAGCACTGCTGTCTCATTGTGTTTGTGTGACTGGTGCAGGTAGCGGTGCTGTCTCATTGTGTTTGTGTGACTGGTGCAGGTAGCACTGCTGTCTCATTGTGTTTGTGCGACCGGTGCAGGTAGCACTGCTGTCTCATTGTGTTTGTGTGACTGGTGCAGGTAGCACTGCTGTCTCATTGTGTTTGTGTGACTGGTGCAGGTAGCGCTGCTGTCTCATTGTGTTTGTGCGACCGGTGCAGGTAGCACTGCTGTCTCATTGTGTTTGTGTGACTGGTGCAGGTAGCGGTGCTGTCTCATTGTGTTTGTGTGACTGGTGCAGGTAGCACTGCTGTCTCATTGTGCTTGTGCGACTGGTGCAGGTAGCACTGCTGTCTCCTTGTGTTTGTGTGACTGGTGCAGGTAGCACTGCTGTCTCATTGTGTTTGTACGACTGGTGCAGGTAGCACTGCTGTCTCATTGTGTTTGTGTGACTGGTGCAGGTAGCACTGCTGTCTCATTGTGTGACGTGTGACTGGTGCAGGTAGCACTGCTGTCTCATTGTGTGATGTGTGACTGGTGCAGGTGGCGCTGCTGTCTCATTGTGTTTGTGTTACGTGCAGGTAGCACTGCTGTCTCATTGTGTTTGTGCGACCGGTGCAGGTAGCACTGCTGTCTCATTGTGTTTGTGCGACCGGTGCAGGTAGCACTGCTGTCTCATTGTGTTTGTATGACTGGTGCAGGTAGCACTGCTGTCTCATTGTGTTTGTGCGACCGGTGCAGGTAGCACTGCTGTCTCATTGTGTTTGTGTGACTGGTGCAGGTAGCGGTGCTGTCTCATTGTGTTTGTGTGACTGGTGCAGGTAGCACTGCTGTCTCATTGTGTTTGTGTGACTGGTGCAGGTAGCGGTGCTGTCTCATTGTGTTTGTGTGACTGGTGCAGGTAGCACTGCTGTCTCATTGTGTTTGTATGACTGGTGCAGGTAGCACTGCTGTCTCATTGTGTGACGTGTGACTGGTGCAGGTAGCACTGCTGTCTCATTGTGTTTGTACGACTGGTGCAGGTAGCCCTGCTGTCTCATTGTGTTTGTGTGACTGGTGCAGGTAGCGCTGCTGTCTCATTGTGTTTGTGTGACTGGTGCAGGTAGCGGTGCTGTCTCATTGTGTTTGTGTGACTGGTGCAGGTAGCACTGCTGTCTCATTGTGTTTGTGTGACTGGTGCAGGTAGCGGTGCTGTCTCATTGTGTTTGTGTGACTGGTGCAGGTAGCACTGCTGTCTCATTGTGTTTGTGTGACTGGTGCAGGTAGCACTGCTGTCTCATTGTGTGACGTGTGACTGGTGCAGGTAGCACTGCAGTCACATTGTGTTTGTATGACTGGTGCAGGTAGCACTGCTGTCTCATTGTGTTTGTGCGACCGGTGCAGGTAGCACTGCTGTCTCATTGTGTTTGTGTGACTGGTGCAGGTAGCACTGCTGTCTCATTGTGTTTGTGTGACTGGTGCAGGTAGCACTGCTGTCTCATTGTGTTTGTGTGACTGGTGCAGGTAGCGCTGCTGTCTCATTGTGTTTGTGCGACCGGTGCAGGTAGCACTGCTGTCTCATTGTGTTTGTGTGACTGGTGCAGGTAGCGGTGCTGTCTCATTGTGTTTGTGTGACTGGTGCAGGTAGCACTGCTGTCTCATTGTGTTTGTGCGACCGGTGCAGGTAGCACTGCTGTCTCATTGTGTTTGTGTGACTGGTGCAGGTAGCACTGCTGTCTCATTGTGTTTGTGTGACTGGTGCAGGTAGCGCTGCTGTCTCATTGTGTTTGTGCGACCGGTGCAGGTAGCACTGCTGTCTCATTGTGTTTGTGTGACTGGTGCAGGTAGCGGTGCTGTCTCATTGTGTTTGTGTGACTGGTGCAGGTAGCACTGCTGTCTCATTGTGTTTGTGTGACTGGTGCAGGTAGCACTGCTGTCTCATTGTGTTTGTGTGACTGGTGCAGGTAGCACTGCTGTCTCATTGTGTTTGTGTGACTGGTGCAGGTAGCACTGCTGTCTCATTGTGTTTGTGCGACCGGTGCAGGTAGCACTGCTGTCTCATTGTGTTTGTGTGACTGGTGCAGGTAGCACTGCTGTCTCATTGTGATTGTGTGACTGGTGCAGGTAGCACTGCTGTCTCATTGTGTTTGTGCGACCGGTGCAGGTAGCACTGCTGTCTCATTGTGTTTGTGTGACTGGTGCAGGTAGCACTGCTGTCTCATTGTGTTTGTGTGACTGGTGCAGGTAGCACTGCTGTCTCATTGTGTTTGTGCGACCGGTGCAGGTAGCACTGCTGTCTCATTGTGTTTGTGTGACTGGTGCAGGTAGCACTGCTGTCTCATTGTGATTGTGTGACTGGTGCAGGTAGCACTGCTGTCTCATTGTGTTTGTGCGACCGGTGCAGGTAGCACTGCTGTCTCATTGTGTTTGTGTGACTGGTGCAGGTAGCACTGCTGTCTCATTGTGTTTGTGTGACTGGTGCAGGTAGCACTGCTGTCTCATTGTGTTTGTGTGACTGGTGCAGGTAGCACTGCTGTCTCATTGTGTTTGTGTGACTGGTGCAGGTAGCGCTGCTGTCTCATTGTGTTTGTGTGACTGGTGCAGGTAGCACTGCTGTCTCATTGTGATTGTGTGACTGGTGCAGGTAGCACTGCTGTCTCATTGTGTTTGTGCGACCGGTGCAGGTAGCACTGCTGTCTCATTGTGTTTGTGTGACTGGTGCAGGTAGCACTGCTGTCTCATTGTGTGACGTGTGACTGGTGCAGGTAGCCCTGCTGTCTCATTGTGTTTGTGTGACTGGTGCAGGTAGCGGTGCTGTCTCATTGTGTTTGTGTGACTGGTGCAGGTAGCACTGCTGTCTCATTGTGTTTGTGTGACTGGTGCAGGTAGCACTGCTGTCTCATTGTGTTTGTGTGACTGGTGCAGGTGGCGCTGCTGTCAAATGGTCGTTGCAGGTTGCACACGAGGCCAGGTTGTGGTAGTGCTGCTTCTGTCGCAGAGGTCACACTGTGTCTGTGTCTGTACTCCTGGTGCAGCTTGTAAGTACTACAGGAGTATCAATAAGAGGGGTGAAACGGGTGCTGCTCCCCCCATGCTGCTGAGGGCGGAGGGCGAGGGGTACCAGGTGCCACTGCTCCTGCCACCCCCTCGCCCCCCACAGCCCCTCTGTCAGGGCAGGGCTGGCATCTGTGAGCCCTGGGGGTCCAGGCCGGGACAGGGGTCCTGATGATTCTGGGCCTTGAAAGGCCTCAAAACCGCTCATTGCCTGAATCATTTTGCCCCTTGCCCTCCGAGGGAGGTAATCAGGCGGTTTGGGCGTAACTCGCGTAATTAGCTGTAGGGTAATTACGCAAAAGTACAGACAAATTTCGTGGGATTACGCAGAGTGTAACCAATCATTTAGCAATATCTTCGTCTTGCAAAATACTCAGAGGATTTATTTTGCGATAATAAAGCAACTGTAAATTCAACAAAACGTGAGCAGCAGCGGCAGCCGCTGACGTTCGCTACGTTTGGTGCTCCTGGGCTTCTGCAGTGGGAAATTTGTGTCACGTTACTCATAATTATGCAAACAGGTGTAATTACTTATTTTCCAAATGAGTTACCCAAAAGCACTGACATTCCTTCAAATACTCCGGCGTCATCGAAAGTTTCACTTTGAGAAGAGCCCTTGGATACAAAGTGACACTAATGCCAGCTTGGGAAGTGAACACAAAATCAAGCGGACACCGCCCCCCAGCGGACAGCATTAAAAACGCAGCTGCTAATGCCAGTAGAGCGGCGTCTGATACGTATTTGATGTATTTATTTCTTACACCGCCTGGTGGGGTCCCATAGGTGACACAGGCACAGCGCGCACATTACATAGGGGCGGGTGGGGGCTCAGAAACAAAAGTGGGGGTCCATCCGAGCACGTCACGGTGGGGGTGGGATGACAATCTATCATTGGTTGCGCATACACAGAGCTGCCAAGGTTTCAGATTGCTTATGTGTGACATTTCAGAACATTTCAGTGAAATTATGAGTGACATTCAACGACTATGAGTGACACTTTCTCGCACACAAAATCAAGCAAAGAAGAGGAACACATATAAATATTAATAATTACACCCATTTGAGCAACAAGAAACTCTAAGAAGATCCTAACATTCTGCAAATAGAAGGGCACTTTGGGACCTGACTGAACCAAACAGTAAGATTGAGTCGGATGATCTCAGCGTCCTGCTAATTACATATTATAATTCCTGTGTGACTACAATCAGATGAGTCGCCGCTTCAGAGGGCTGCCAGCCTGCAGGAGCACCAGGCGAGCCTCAGGAGAGCCACCTTCACCACTTAGCTACACTTTTTTAGTCCATCATTGTGCCCCTCAGCGACCACAGGATCACCCACTGCACCCCCCCCCCCCCCAACACTGCCCTTTGCTTTTCTTCATATCCTGTCAGTCTACCACTAGGTCTCCCGCCTCCTGTAATACTGTGCAGCCAGGTAGTTTACTGTGCATCTCTCTACTCTAAACCTGCACCGCTAGTCGAAGGAAGGGAGGGAGGCTGGTACTGGAAAGCGCACACAAAAGCACCCCCTGTTTGAAACTGTACCATTTGACACTCAGCGCGTGACTGCTCATCACACACTGTAGAGGTACAATACAATGAAAACTATGGTGTTGATTAAACGGGGCCGGCTGAATATTCACTACCGGTCTCCGCATTACACCGAACGGAGGAATGAAGCGGCAAAAAGGCACTTACTGTACCACCAGTGCTGGCCACGGTACTGGTCAGACTGTCCTCTGGTGCGATGTCCTCACCCCAGCTCGACGGGCTCGGCTGCGGTCCAGGAGTCAAGTTGACGACTCGCCGCCGACCACCACGGCATTCTCAAATGATGGTTGCTTCAAACCCTCACAGTGCTGCCAGACTGCACTGTGAGGCATTACCACTAAGGCGGGCTGGGTCGGGCCGCCATTGCGGGCCGATATTGTCACATATATTGATTGCACGGTCGGCGATGCTAGCAGAGGCGGGCGCGCTGACCACCTAAACTCAGTGTTTGCACGAGTGTCTTTCGGCTCCTGGCTGTCTCGGGAATAGCAATTGGCCATTGTGCATATGGCCCACTCGTCATGTGACATGAACAGTCACAAAGAATCGGAATACTCCGGCGTGGGGCCGTGGGTCAATTAACTAATATGTTGGTACACTGTAGCTTCAGCCTACCTCCCTAAGCCAGTCCATAGCCACCCCCAATACTGCCGAAAGCAAGCAGCGCGGGTTGATCGCTGCAGCCTTGTTCCTGACAGTGGTGCTACAGCGCTCCAGCATGATAGATGAGGAGGCGCTATAAATGCGTGACTTTCCATTTCAGTGCTGTGATGCGGATCACCACACTGAAATGCGTCAGTCTAACGCCTAATGGAAGTACTGCATACACTAGGGCAGTGGTTCCCAAACTTTTGACTTTGAGGACCCCCACTGAATCACTACTGGAGGCCGGGGACCCCCAAGCAATTTTTACAAGACAGACAGCAGAACAACATATTACCACCACGGGGTGAGCAGTGCAGTTTAGGCATTTTTCAGAGAGGCCTCGCGTGGCACCTGATATGACCCTCTCCTGTTAGGAGGCCCACTGCCCCCGTCCCATCCCTTCCAACATCAAACCGCAAAGGCTATGCAGTATAAAAGCTTGATATGTCTGAGTATGAAAGCTTGACAAGAGACATAATTCACCCAAGGGCTTATGGAAAGTGAGCAATCGGACAGCAGTACGAAAATCCTACTGCTGATCCTGGCTGCATCTATTTGTACCCGCCTGCCAAGTAACGATAACCTATACATATGTGCCTTTCCACAGCAGCAGCCACAGACTCAAAAATCAACATAAACAGCTCTTTAATTGCTTGATTTTTGCTCTCAAACAAGTGTCACTTGTAGTCTTTGAATGTCTCCCAAAATGTCATTGAAATTATGAAAATGTCACACATTGGCAATCTGAAACATTGGCAGCTATGTTACATGAGGATGACCTAAAAAGGAAAGACATTTTTAAAGCACACACGCGCTTTTACTGTAAATGCGGGCGTACACTTGTAAAAAAACACTCACATGCAGTTCCAGAGGGAGAAGAGCCCACCTACCAGTTGTACTCCGCTTTCAGGGGAAAAGGGGACATATGGTAGCAAAATGCCCCAGGTCAGTGTCACAAAGGTTTGTGTAAGCTGCAAGCTTTCCCATACTTGCTGCCTCGGATTAGCCTCCAGCACTCCGGCAGCGCTACTCCATAAATACCAGCATTTGTAAATAGCAGAAGGGTGGTGTGCGCTGAGCTGCATGCAGCCTAAGTTTGAGGAGGCGTAGTTGCAGGCAGTGTGGCAGCAAAATCGGTGGAAGCTTTGGCAAACATAAGGGACTGGGAGAGTTCAGGACAGCAAGTGCTGGGCACTGGCAGCATTCCTACCCGAGAGCGGAAGTGGTCAGCAGCAGTAGGACTGCTGGCATAGGGGGTGCCTGCCTTTCAAAGTGGTTGGACTCTTTCACTTCCCTCCCAAAAAATAATACAAGGGGAACGAAGGAGCCAGGGAGCTGAGACAATTAAGGTGAAACTAAGAAAATGAAAGAACCAACAAGTAACGAACCGTTTTCAAAAGCTCTTAGTGCATCACACGCGCGCTTCATTGAAATTATGAAAATGTCACACAAAGGCAATCTGAAACAGTGGCAGCTATGTTACATGAGGCTGACATAAAAACTGAAAAGACATTTTTAAAGCACGCGCTCCCTTTTACTGTATATGTGTGTATGTACACTTAAATAAAACACTCCCATGCAATTCCAGAGGAAGAGCCCTCCTGCCGTTTCAAGGTGCTCGATTTCTCTTTAGCCTCGATGCAAAAGGCACAGCTCCACTCTGCTTTAGGGACATATGGTAGCATAATTCCCCAGGGCTGGCCGCAAGCACAAGAGGAAACGCACGCACTACTGTGCGAACTCGACGTCTGGTAACGGCAGAAGTAAATAATAAAATATTAAGCCTTAAGACCAATCACCCATCAGCTTGCATCTAAAGCTGAATGGTGATTATCCAGATAGTATTGTGGTATCGCCGCGATTGTATTGTGGTTTCGCCGCCCCTGCGCCAACATTCAAAGCTCTTGTGTGCTGTGAGAGTGCATGGGTGTTTCGTTTTTCACTAGGACTGCAGTCACTCAAGTCCGTCCTGCAGACCCCCTTGGAATGTGTTACGGACCCCTGGGGGTCCGCGGACCACAGTTTGGGAAACGCTGCACTAGGGGATGGGGAGGGGCGAGCGTGAACACACACTGAACAGGCGTAGTTTGACGTCATTCTGGGGCTCGGCAGGGTGCCTACTCTTTACTTTTTATGTTGAGCCTAGCGGCAGCGCGCATGCACTGCTTGGTCTGCGAGGCATGCAGGAGTGGAGTATGGCTTTGAAGCCCCGCCCACTATCCGCCCATATTTTTCATTGATTTTTGTCATTGTCATCCGTTAACGCTGGCTTTCAATTCATTATGAGGTTTGTTAGTCGCTCCTTGGTACCACCTTGTCACCATATGTTACCGCCCATAAGGACCTGACCATTTACCCGTGCCCTTACTGTATTAGGGGCACATGCATCAAGCCTGCATTTTGCGATTTCTAAATAGCAAATTTGACTGATTTACTAATTAGAAATCGCAAAATGCAATGCATGTAGGATTTTCACAAAATAATGCGATTCCTTAAAATTTCTTTACTGCGACTCGGAAATTGATTCCTATTCATTCCTATGGGCGTCTAGGCCAAAAGGACACCTTGTTGCACCCCTGAAATTGTGAAAAGCACGCATGTTGCACACACACATGCCCTAAGGGCATGTGTGTGTTTAGCATAGCACTTTGAAAAATGCACAAAAATACAAAAATACCGGTCGAGAAGGGCAGATTCTGAGAATCTGCCTGTTTGCGACCGTTTTTTCCTTTGATGCTTGTGGCCCACGAGCCCTTCCAGAGAACTCCTTGATTAATCAATCTAAAGACCCCTAGTGTGAAGCCAGCTTTAGCTATGGCAGCCGTTTGTTTGGTAACTTTGCAACTTTCACAATGTACCACACGCACCCACAGGATGGGCCGCCGCAGCGCGCCCAAAATCTGATTGCTGCTTTTCATTAATTTAAATAAGTAGAGGATCGAAGGTGCTGGGTGGCAGGAGGCGGCTGGGCAGGGCCCCTTCTTGGTGAAATCACGACACATCTCCAACGCAGGTGTGGTTTCGCCTTCAAAGTTTCTCAACCGAGAGTTGCAAGTTGTCACTCATAGCACTGTAACAGCGTACTCTTTACTGCGTGTTACATGGATTAATTACCCTGACATAACATGCATTGCTCTTGAACTAAAAGTCAGACTTGAGGTGCATTGGCAGAGCTGTGCCAGCATCTCCGTTTTGAAAAAGCATGGCATTGATGCAGTACTTTCGCAAAGCTGTGCGGGGGTTCGAGTCCCGGGGCCGCAGATTTTTAAGCAAGGCTTGTTTGTGAAATATTACAAAACTATCAGGCTGGACTGGTGGCAGTGCCAGCTCTGGGAAATGTTTCCATACGAGCCTCAGGGGGCATTGAGCGAGCGAGCAGGGCGAAAGACCGGACCAACGCTTTGGTGGGCATTCACCCCCCACCGTAACAGGTTGTTTAACAGGCATTCGCAATGAAATAGGTCTCACAATTGCGAAATTTTGAGATATTGGCATTGTAAATAACAATGCCTTTTATTTATGTGTTTAAAAACCCTGCAATCATAAAAGGCATCCTCATTTACTACACCAATAGGTTAAAGGTTCTAAAATGCGAGACCAATTGCATTGCAAATGCTTGTTTTCAAAGGAAGCTGGCACACGGACACCAGTAGGATTCACCAGTAGAAAGGCAGCTCCAGCTGTTCGGGGGATTACTGGAAGAGGTAAGGCCCCCTACCATAGGCATAGTCAGCTGGCATTGGCCCTGGACCCTATTGCAAGAAAGGCTATGATGCCACCTCTCCCCAGACTGTGAAATACAGGAATGAACAGGGCTCAGTGGATCCCTCATGCCTCTGCGCCCCAGTGCCACTGCACCTGCTGCAACAATGGAAGATGCGAAGTGCAGGTACTCTTTCCTACAGTACCTGTATACAGTTGACAAGTGCAGGTACTCTGTCTCATAGTAACTGCTTTTAGCTGTGACATGCAGGCACTCTGTTCAATAGCACCTGTTTACAGCTGAAAAGTGCGGGTTCTCTGTCTCATAATACATGTTTACATCTGACAAGTGCAGGTACTCTGTCCCATAGCAACTAATTATAGCTGTAACATGCAGGTACTCAGTTCAATAGCACCTGTTTACAGCTGAATAGTGCAGGTTCTCTGTCTCATAATACATGTTTACATCTGACAAGTGCAGGTACTCTGTCCCATAGCAACTAATTATAGCTGTAACATGCAGGTACTCTGTTCAATAGCACCTGTTTACAGCTGAATAGTGCAGGTTCTCTGTCTCATAGTAACTGCTTATAGCTATGACGTGACGTGCAGGTATACAGTTCAATAGTACCTGTTTACAGCTGACAAATGCAGGTTCTCTGTCTCATAGTGCATGTTTACATCTGATAAGTGCAGGTACTCTGTCTCATAGTAACTGCTTATAGCTATGAAGTGCAGGTTCTCTGTCTCATAGTACATGTTTACATCTGATAAGTGCAGGTACTCGGTCTCATAGTAACTGCTTATAGCTGTGACGTGCAGGTACTCAGTTCAATAGTACCTGTTTACAGCTGAATAGTGCAGGTTCTCTGTCTCATAGTGCATGTTTCCATCTGACAAGTGCAGGTACTCTGTCTCATAGTACTTGTTTACATCTGACAAGTGCAGGTACTCTGTCCCATAGTAACTGCTTATAGCTATGACGTGCAGGTATACTGTTCAATTGTACCTGTTTACAGCTGACAAGTGCAGGTACTCTGTCTCATAGTACTTGTTTAATACTAACAAGGGCAGGTTCTCTGTCTCATAGTAACTGCTTATAGCTATGATGTGCAGGTATACTGTTCAATTGTACCTGTTTACAGCTGACAAGTGCAGGTTCTCTGTCTCATAGTACATGTTTACATCTGATATGTGCAAGTACTCTGCCTCACAGTACTTGTTTACATCTGGCAAGTGCAGGTACTCTGTCCCATAGCAACTGCTTATAGCTATGATGTGCAGGTATACTGTTCAATTGTACATGTTTACATCTGACAAGCGCAGGTAATCTGTCCAACAGTAACTGTTTAAACCTGATCAGGTACTCTGTCCCATACATAGTAACTGTTTATAGCTTTGATGTGCAGGTTCTCTGTCCATCAGTACCTGTACACAGTTGACAAGTGCAGGTTCTCTGTCTCATAGTACATGTTTACATCTGACAAGTGCAGGTACTCTATCTCACAGTAGTAGTTTACATCTGACAAGTGCAGGTACTCTGTCTCATAGTACTTGTTTACATCTGACAAGTGCAGGCACTCTGTCTCACAGTACTTGTTTACAGCTGACAAATGCAGGTTGTCTCATAGTGCATGTTTACATCTGATAAGTGCAGGTACTCTGTCTCATAGTAACTGCTTATAGCTATGAAGTGCAGGTTCTCTGTCTCATAGTACATGTTTACATCTGATAAGTGCAGGTACTCTGTCTCATAGTAACTGCTTATAGCTATGACGTGCAGGTACTCAGTTCAATAGTACCTGTTTACAGCTGAATAGTGCAGGTTCTCTGTCTCATAGTACTTGTTTACATCTGACAAGTGCAGGTACTCTGTCCCATAGTAACTGCTTATAGCTATGACGTGCAGGTATACAGTTCAATAGTACCTGTTTACAGCTGACAAATGCAGGTTCTCTGTCTCATAGTGCATGTTTACATCTGATAAGTGCAGGTACTCTGTCTCATAGTAACTGCTTATAGCTATGAAGTGCAGGTTCTCTGTCTCATAGTACATGTTTACATCTGATAAGTGCAGGTACTCTGTCTCATAGTAACTGCTTATAGCTGTGACGTGCAGGTACTTAGTTCAATAGTACCTGTTTACAGCTGAATAGTGCAGGTTCTCTGTCTCATAGTGCATGTTTCCATCTGACAAGTGCAGGTACTCTGTCTCATAGTACTTGTTTACATCTGACAAGTGCAGGTACTCTGTCCCATAGTAACTGCTTATAGCTATGACGTGCAGGTATACTGTTCAATTGTACCTGTTTACAGCTGACAAGTGCAGGTACTCTGTCTCATAGTACTTGTTTAATACTAACAAGGGCAGGTTCTCTGTCTCATAGTAACTGCTTATAGCTATGATGTGCAGGTATACTGTTCAATTGTACCTGTTTACAGCTGACAAGTGCAGGTTCTCTGTCTCATAGTACATGTTTACATCTGATATGTGCAAGTACTCTGCCTCACAGTACTTGTTTACATCTGGCAAGTGCAGGTACTCTGTCCCATAGTAACTGCTTATAGCTATGATGTGCAGGTATACTGTTCAATTGTACATGTTTACATCTGACAAGCGCAGGTAATCTGTCCAACAGTAACTGTTTAAACCTGATCAGGTACTCTGTCCCATACATAGTAACTGTTTATAGCTTTGATGTGCAGGTTCTCTGTCCATCAGTACCTGTACACAGTTGACAAGTGCAGGTTCTCTGTCTCATAGTACATGTTTACATCTGACAAGTGCAGGTACTCTATCTCACAGTAGTAGTTTACATCTGACAAGTGCAGGTACTCTGTCTCATAGTACTTGTTTACATCTGACAAGTGCAGGCACTCTGTCTCACAGTACTTGTTTACAGCTGACAAATGCAGGTTGTCTCATAGTGCATGTTTACATCTGATAAGTGCAGGTACTCTGTCTCATAGTAACTGCTTATAGCTATGAAGTGCAGGTTCTCTGTCTCATAGTACATGTTTACATCTGATAAGTGCAGGTACTCTGTCTCATAGTAACTGCTTATAGCTATGACGTGCAGGTACTCAGTTCAATAGTACCTGTTTACAGCTGAATAGTGCAGGTTCTCTGTCTCATAGTACTTGTTTACAGCTGACAAATGCAGGTTGTCTCATAGTGCATGTTTACATCTGATAAGTGCAGGTACTCTGTCTCATAGTAACTGCTTATAGCTATGAAGTGCAGGTTCTCTGTCTCATAGTATATGTTTACAGATGACAAGTGCAGGTACTCTGTCCCATAGTAACTACTTATAGCTATGACGTGCAGGTATACTGTTCAATTGTACCTGTTTACAGTTGACAAGTGCAGGTTCTCTGTCTCATAGTAGTAGTTTACATCTGACAAGTGCAGGTACTCTATCTCACAGTAGTAGTTTACATCTGACAAGTGCAGGTACTCTGTCTCATAGTACTTGTTTACATCTGACAAGTGCAGGTACTCTGTCTCACAGTACTTGTTTACATCTGACAAGTGCATGTACTCTGTCTCATAGTAACTGCTTATAGCTGTGACGTGCAGGTACTCTGTTCAATAGCACCTGTTTACAGCTGAATAGTGCAGGTTCTCTGTCTCATAGTGCATGTTTACATCTGATAAGTGCAGGTACTCTGTCTCATAGTAACTGCTTATAGCTGTGACGTGCAGGTACTCAGTTCAATAGTACCTGTTTACAGCTGAATAGTGCATGTTCTCTGTCTCATAGTGCATGTTTCCATCTGACAAGTGCAGGTACTCTGCCTCACAGTACTTGTTTACATCTGACAAGTGCAGGTACTCTGTCCCATAGTAACTGCTTATAGCTTTGATGTGCAGGTTCTCTGTCCATCAGTACCTGTATACAGTTGACAAGTGCAGGTACTCTGCCCAAAAGTACCTGTTTACAGCTGAGAAGTGTAGGCTCTCCGTCCCACAGTACCTGTTTACAGCTGAGACATGCTGGTGCCGGTCATAGAAGTTTTCAGCTGAGAAGTGCAGGTTTTCTGTCCCACAGTACCTGTTTTCTGCTGAGAAGTGCAGGTACTCTATCTAACAGCGCCAGTTTGCAGCTGAGAAGTGCAGGTACTCTGACCCACAGTGCTTGTTTACAGCTGAGACATGCAGGTACCCGGTCATAGAAGTTTTCAGCTGCGAAGTGCAGGTTTTCTGTCCCACAGCACCTATTTACTGCTGAGTAGTGCAGGTACTCAGTCCAATAGCACCTGCATACAGCTGGTAGGTGTAAGTACTCTGTCCCGCAGTGCCTGTTTACAGCTCAGACATGCAGGTACCTGTCATAGGAGTTTATAGCTGAGAAGTGCAGGCACTCTGTCCCACAGCACCTGTCAAGTTAAATGTGTCACGGGTGGGGTAACAGGGGAGGGGGGTCCTCGTATGTGCCTCTCTGGCATTGGCTGAACTAAGCCAACGAGGGGTCATCCAAGGTTAGAAGCTTGCAGTTCCGGTTCAGAGACGCTTGCAGCTTTAACTCTGCTAAAGACAGGATGTACTGGGCTATGCAGTGCTCAGCTCCATAACTAAGTGCTCACCTGTCCTTCTCATCACTGTCAAACAACTTTAATTTAAAATAGATGGAGATTTAGGCAGATATGCAAATATAGATTATTATGGACGAGTCGAGTGCTTCTGTTCATCAACCTGTAAAACCAGGAAGGGGGTTGGGGGGTGGGGGGTGGGTTCTGATCCGGTCCAATTCAGGTTTGAAGAGATTTTCATGAACCCACTCTTTATAAAGTCTCTGTCTTTACTGCTCTTTAGACACAACGCACCTCACATTAAGTACGAAAAAAAGCATTGTTTACAGTGGAGACAGGCCTCTGTCAGAGGCCTCAGCATCCGAGACTATATACCAGGACGGGTAGCTCTGCTGTCTGAGTCTCTGAGGCCAGTGCAAACTGAGTGACAGCTCTGCTGTCTGAGTCCCTGAGGCCAGTGCAAACTGAGTGACAGCTCTGCTGTCTGAGTCCCCGAGGCCAGTGCAAACTGAGTGACAGCTCTGCTGTCTGAGTCCCTGAGGCCAGAGCAAACTGAGTGACAGCTCTGCTGTCTGAGTACCTGAGGCCAGTGCAAACTGAGTGACAGCTCTGCTGTCTGAGTCCCCGAGGCCAGTGCAAACTGAGTGACAGCTCTGCTGTCTGAGTCCCTGAGGCCAGAGCAAACTGAGTGACAGCTCTGCTGTCTGAGTACCTGAGGCCAGTGCAAACTGAGTGACAGCTCTGCTGTCTGAGTCCCCGAGGCCAGTGCAAACTGAGTGACAGCTCTGCTGTCTGAGTCTCTGAGGCCAGTGCAAACTGAGTGACAGCTCTGATGTCTGAGTCTCTGAGGCCAGTGCAAACTGAGTGACAGCTCTGCTGTCTGAGTCCCCGAGGCCAGTGCAAACTGAGTGACAGCTCTGCTGTCTGAGTCCCCGAGGCCAGTGCAAACTGAGTGACAGCTCTGCTGTCTGAGTCCCTGAGGCCAGTGCAAACTGAGTGACAGCTCTGCAGTCAGAGTCCCCGAGGCCAGTGCAAACTGAGTGACAGCTCTGCAGTCTGAGTCCCTGAGGCCAGTGCAAACTGAGTGACAGCTCTGCTGTCTGAGTCCCCGAGGCCAGTGCAAACTGAGTGACAGCTCTGCTGTCTGAGTCTCTGAGGCCAGTGCAAACTGAGTGACAGCTCTGCTGTCTGAGTCTCTGAGGCCAGTGCAAACTGAGTGACAGCTCTGCTGTCTGAGTCTCTGAGGCCAGTGCAAACTGAGTGACAGCTCTGCAGTCTGAGTCTCTGAGGCCAGTGCAAACTGAGTGACAGCTCTGCTGTCTGAGTCCCTGAGGCCAGTGCAAACTGAGTGACAGCTCTGATGTCTGAGTCTCTGAGGTCAATGCAAACTGAGTGACACCTCTGCTGTCTGAGTCCCTGAGGCCAGTGCAAACTGAGTGACAGCTGTGATGTCTGAGTCTCTGAGGTCAGTGCAAACTGAGTGACAGCTCTGCTGTCTGAGTCCCCGAGGCCAGTGCAAACTGAGTGACAGCTCTGCAGTCTGAGTCTCTAAAGCCAGTGCAAACTGAGTGACAGCTCTTCTGTCTGAGTCTCTGAGGTCAGTGCAAACTGAGTGTCAGCTCTGCTGTCTGAGTGCCCGAGGCCAGTGCAAACTGAGTGACAGCTCTGCTGTCTGAGTCTCTAAGGCCAGTGCCAACTGAGTGTCAGCTCTGCTGTCTGAGTCTCTGAGGCCAGTGCAAACTGAGTGACAGCTCTGCTGTCTGACTCCCCGAGGCCAGTGTAAACTGAGTGACAGCTCTGCTAGTCTCTGATGTCAGTGAAAACTGAGTGACAGCTCTGCTGTCTGACTCCCTGCGGCCAGTGTAAACTGAGTGATAGCTCTGCTAGTCTCTGAGGTCAGTGCAAACTGGGTGACAGCTCTGCTGTCTGAGTCTCTGAGGCCAGTGCAAACTGAGTGACAGCTCTGCTGTCTGAGTCTCTGAGGTCAGTGCAAACTGAGTGACAGCTCTGCTGTATGAGTCTCTGAGGCCAGTGCAAACTGAGTGACAGCTCTGCTGTCTGAGTCTCTGAGGCCAGTGCAAACTGAGTGATAGCTCTGCTAGTCTCTGAGGTCAGTGCAAACTGAGTGACAGCTCTACTGTCTGAGTCCCTGAGGCCAGTGCAAACTGAGTGACAGCTCTGCTGTCTGAGTCTCTGAGGTCAGTCCAAACTGAGTGACAGCTCTGCTGTCTGAGTCCCCGAGGCCAGTGCAAACTGAGTGACAGCTCTGCTGTCTGAGTCTCTGAGGCCAGTTAAACTGAGTGACAGCTCTTCTGTCTGAGTCTCTGAGGTCAGTGCAAACTGAGTGACAGCTCTGCTGTCTGAGTCCGCGAGGCCAGTGCAAACTGAGTGACAGCTCTGCAGTCTGAGTCTCTGAGGCCAGTGCAAACTGAGTGACAGCTCTGCTGTCTGAGTCTCTGAGGCCAGTGCAAACTGAGTGACAGCTCTGCTGGCTGAGTCTCTGAGGCCAGTGCAAACTGAGTGAAAGCTCTGCTGTCTGAGTCTCTGAGGTCAGTGCAAACTGAGTGACAGCTCTGCTGTCTGAGTCCCTGAGGCCAGTGCAAACTGAGTGACAGCTCTGCTGTCTGGGTCTCTGAGGCCAAAGCAAACTGAGTGACAGGTCTGCTGTCTGACTCCCCGAGGCCAGTGCAAACTGAGTGACAGCTCTGCTGTCTGAGACTCTAAGGTCAGTGCAAACTGAGTGACAGCTCTGCTGTCTGAGTCTCTGAGGCCAGTGCAAACTGAGTGACAGCTCTGCTGTCTGAGTCTCCGATGCCAGTGCAAACTGAGTGACAGCTCTGCTAGTCTCTGAAGTCAGTGCAAACTGAGTGACAGCTCTGCTGTCTGACTCCCTGAGGCCAGTGCAAACTGAGTGACCGCTCTGCTGTCTGACTCCCTGAGGCCAGTGCAAACTGAGTGACAGCTCTACTGTCTGAGTCCCTGGGGCCAGTGCAAACTGAGTGACAGCTCTGCTGACTGAGTCCCTCAGGCCAGTGCCAACTGAGTGACAGCTCTGCTGTCTGAGTCTCAGAGGCCAGTGCAAACTGAGTGACAGCTCTGCTGTCTGACTCCCCAAGGCCAGTGCAAACTGAGTGACAGCTCTACTGTCTGAGTCCCTTAGGCCAGTGCAAACTGAGTGACAGCTCTGCTGTTTGAGTCCCTGAGGCCAGTGCAAACTGAGTGACAGCTCTGCTGTCTGAGTCTCTGAGGCCAGTTAAACTGAGTGACAGCTCTGCTGTCTGAGTCTCTGAGGCCAGTGCAAACTGAGTGACAGCTCTGCTGTCTGAGTCCCTGAGGCCAGTGCAAACTGAGTGACAGCTCTGCTGTCTGAGTCCCTGAGGTCAGTGTAAACTGAGTGACAGCTCTGCTGTCTGAATCTTTGTGATCGTTGTAAACTGACTGATAGCTCTGGTGTCAGAGCCATTACAATTCGTCTAAGATCAGCAGAAGCAGAACTGCTGTCTGTCTCTTGACCTGGAAATAAAATTAGGGATGGTTATACTAGGTGCTATTATCCGTGATAGCTCTGCTGTCTGAGTCACTAAGCCGAGTAAAACATAGGGAATAACCTGCTTTCTGCATCTCTGATATCTGTGTATAATACCAAAGGGTGACTCTGCTGTCTGAGATTCTAGGATCTCTTTAAATACCGAGGGATAGCTCTGCTGTCTGAGACTCTAGGATCTCCTTAAATACTGAGGGATAGCTCTGCTGTCTGAGACTTTAGGATCTCTTTAAATACTGAGGGATAGCTCTGCTGTCTGAGACTCTAGGATCTCTTTAAATACTGAGGGATAGCTCTGCTGTCTGAGACTCTAGGATGTCTTTAAATACCGAGGGATAGCTCTGCTGTCTGAGACTTTAGGATCTCCTTAAATACTGAGGGATAGCTCTGCTGTCTGAGACTTTGGGATCTCCTTAAATACTGAGCGATAGATCTGCTGTCTGAGACTCTAGGATCTCCTTAAATACTGAGCGATAGCTCTGCTGTCTGAGACTCTAGGATGTCTTTAAATACCGAGGGATAGCTCTGCTGTCTGAGACTTTAGGATCTCCTTAAATACTGAGGGATAGCTCTGCTGTCTGAGACTCTAGGATCTCCTTAAATACTGAGGGATAGCTCTGTTGTTAGAGACTGCAGGATCACTTTATGATACCAAGGGATAGCTCTGCTGTCTGAGACTCTAGGATGTCGTTAAATACTGAGGGATAGCTCTGCTGTCTGAGACTCTAGGATCTCTATATAATACCGAGGGATAGCTCTGCTGTCTGAGACTCTAGGACCTCTATATAATACCGAGGGATAGCTCTGCTGTCTGAGACTCTAGGATCTCTATATAATACCGAGGGATAGCTCGACTATCTGAAACTCTAGGATCTCTTATAATACAGAGGGATTGTATAAGTGTCCGCAGACCTTTTTGTCATTCCAAAGTGCCCCAGAGGTGGAAAAAGTGGGCACACATGCCAGCTGTGCCCCTGGACACTTTCTATTATACAGCCCCTGTGACATGGCCCCATGCAAATAGGGGAATCTATTCCCTCTGCGCCCACGTCATATGTCATATTACAGATGTGGGCACAAAGGCAAAGAAGCTGTCAGAAGGCGCCCGGACAGTGCACCTCAAAAAGGTGGCACACTGGCAGTGCCCCTCCTGATGGCAGCCCTAAGGAGAGGTGGAAAGGGGGCCCAGCCATCCTCTTGCGCCCACCTGCAAGGGGGTCTCTCTCCCCTCGTGAAAGTGCAGGTAGGTGCTGCCTGCGCAGTGAAACACGGAGCAGCTTTGAAGCAGTCGCTCTGGATGTCTCTTTAATGCGCTGCGCTGCGGGCATCACGAGCTCGCGGCTGCGCTGCGAGCTGCGCATTCAACATAATAGGGCGCACTTTCCCTGTTTGCGCCGCCGCTCCTGTTGTGCTCTCACTGTCCTAGTCCCCCAGGTGTCAGAGTAACACACAGACAAAAGATTGCAAAAGCAAGGGCCGCTGGTTGTTTCACCCCTGATCCCCTGATGAAATGCCTGCGCTAGATGGTTCCTGTTTCATCATTAATTCCCGATGGCTTCTCTAGAACAAGACTCCCTGAGTGGAGTGCGATGCAAAGAACTAGCTTGACTGATGAAGGAAAAAGTGAGAAAAGGCAGACATTGCAAACAAGCATTGTCAAAGCCAGTAGACCTGGTTTAATTTTCTATGGTCTGCAAACACAGGCATGCACAAGCCATATTCGCGTGTGTCAGCGCAATACAATCACGCACACTGTCTGTGGCGTTGTTTGTTCTTTGATGGAGCTGGGAAAAGCTGCATTGCATCCGGATCAACGCGGCAATGCTGCAGAGGCGGGGGGGTGGGGTAGGGCGGGGTGTGGAAGCGATGTGCAGCATGGGGAACATAATGGGTCATTATCCAATAGCAACTGGAGTCATTTTCTAACATTATCTAAAAGTAAACAGCCTATAGTTATACATGTTTACCAAATGTGCATCACATCGTCTACCAACAACACACAGAATATGGTCACCATAAAACTATCTAATTTGTTTTAAAATACACCACTCTCTTATAGTTATATATTTCTCGTGTTATATAATGCCTCACACACTTTCCTTTATTGTTGTACACAAATCAAACCCACTTTCCATCTATTTTAACCATAGAACCAGTAATTTCATCTACATTTCAGTGTACATTCTTCTCAACTGCCTATTTGCATTCATATATATGTATTATTTAGTAAATTGTATTTGCACATAACTGGATGCTTCCAGTACAGTCACTCTAGAAAGAGGCGTCTCTGTGTTTCGGTTACACAAACCGGTTATGGTCTTCATCAGGGCCCATAACAAATACAGAATTTTTTTTTTGCTTCTTGTGGCAGGAAAATCCAATAAACATATAAGCATAACATCAACATTTGTCAACAACACATTTTACAAACTTTTTCTTTTGTTTATCTTTATGCACACATCTGTCGATAATCTTACAAAAACCACAAGAAGGTGGATTTGCTATTCCAGATCTGCACATCAAATCTTGCCCCCTTATTATAGAAAAATGTCATCTGAATGCGAAATTCAAAATATTGAGTGCAACATTGGTGTTAGATGCTTATCCACCTTAAGCATCAGAAAAGTACTTTATGCCCACCAACAGCGTTGCAGAATGTCACATCAACAACAGCAAAACACCAGCGCACATCACATAAAGTCACTTTTATACTTGTGCAGTCAGCACTTTTCTGCAATTCGTATTTCTTTCTGTGCCTGTTACTGTACATGTGTCGAAGCCCAAGCGTCCGAGTCACTCTGTGTTTTCCTGTACCCGTGTGCCCAACTTCCCAGTGTTAGTCTATCCACCCAATCCCCCCGCCCCCCAATCGGAGTGGGCCTGTGGCTCTCGTGAGCGCAGCACCGCGGCCTCTGGGCCTTTCACAGCCTCAGAAGCTCCCACTCATACTTCAATCGAGCCCGCCTCGCACAGGGTAGTGCTGCCGCCAGACCTTTCACCCCTGAAGCCGAGGGGAGCAGGGTGCAGTGAGGAGCAGGAAGAAGAATCTCGGAAGGACTGCTTTGAAACTGGGACTGCAAAAGAGCCTGGTGACTAATCCCTACTAAAATGAGGAATAACAGGCGGGTGGGAGAAGACAAAACTACAAAATGCAAGCCAATGCAATGTTTATTACATTCCAGGCCATACACAGATAACGTACATGGATTCATTTATTGTATTGAAACAGAATAACTAAAATTAGATGCCAATGTATCATCTCGGGGAATTGGGTTGAACATTAAATATTTCCTAAAGCTATAAAATCATCAGGAAGTGCAACTATAAATAAATAAATAAATAAATAAACTCTCCACGCGTCCCTTTGTCTGCCCGTACTACTGCGAACAGAAATTGTGCCCAAAAAAGTCAATACGTAAATATAGACGTTTGAAAATATTGACAACACATCCTGAACGGCGATTTGGAAACTACGGTGCATTTGCACACTCTCACCCGTCTTTATAGTTAGGTATTCCGAAAACGTGTTGATTTTCAAATGAAAACACACTACATACAATGCATACAGTGAATGCCGTGGGACCCAAACAAGTCTGAGAATGCCACATACATTTGAAAGGGCAACATAAGACGTGTGCATGAAATCGGACTACGGATATCGATGCGCCTCAGCTCTCAAAGAAAACATAAAGTTAACAACAACACGATCATGGCATTCAAGTGCACAAGGGATGTAACCTGGCATACAACCAGATAAAGATCTACACTTGCCAGAAAGACTTCTGTGTGCCAAAAAAGGGGCGCGAATACTTAACAAGCATTTACAATGCAATGGTCTCGGCATTATTAAAGGTAGAGCTATTGGCATTGCTCATGACATTTTTTTTCATTTTCCTTTAAAACATAAATAAATGGTATTGTCATTTACAATGGCAATAGGTGAGCATTAGACAGTAGTAGAGAGTATTCTCGGTCACAGAGCCACGCACACACACACAGAGCCTCGCACACACACACACAGACAGACGGCTCTGTCTGTGTGTGTGTGCGTGGCTCTGTCTGTGTGTGTGTGTGCATGGCTCTGTCTGTGTGTGTGTGCGTGGCTCTGTCTGCGTGCGTGTGTGTGTGGCTCTGTCTGTGTGTGTGTATGTGCATGGATCTGTCTGTGTGTGTGTGTGCGTGGCTCTGTCTGTGTGTGTGCGTGGCTCTGTCTGTGTGTGTGTGCGGCTCTGTGTCCGTGAATACTCTTTACTACTCACTAATGCTCACCTATTGCCATTGTAAATGACAATACCATTTATTTATGTTTTAAAAAAAAAATGAAAACAAATGTCATGAGCAATGCCAATAGCTCTACCTTTAATAATGCCGAGACCATTGCATTGTAAATGCTTGTTAACAGCACCTCTGAGATTCTTCCTGCAACTATGAGGAGGTCCTTTTTGGCTACACGCCCGATTAAATATTTTAGGATTAAGGTGACTACCTACAAATGATAGTGACTTATATACTCTAAATTATGCAGCTCTATTATCTGAAGCTCGCGCATTATTAAAACAATGGAATAAACTCTCTTTCACTATCATTGGGCGTACTACCTCTGTTCTTGGTGTACAGTCAAAATATCGAATTTTTAATATCGAGTAGCAATAATATTGAGTAAAAAATATAGAATAGACATAATATCGACTAGACAGAATATAGACTACCAAAATATCGAATAGAATAGTATTAATATTGAATAGAATAGCATTATTATCGAATCAAAAATATAGAATATACAAAATATCGAATGGACAGAATATAGACAACAACAATATCGAATAGACATAATATAGACGACAAAAATATCGAATTTGAGGTAAGTTAATATTATTTTTAATTTTTGCGTAATATAATTCTGTAGCGGGTTGTGAGTTTATAGGGGAATAGGGTGGGAAGTAATTTAATTATAATTAATTAAATATGTTAATTTATTTCTTGGTATTTATTTCGAATTAATTGTTAATTAATTATTAATTGGTAATTAATTAAAATATAATTGGTAATTAATTTTAAATAATTGATTCATTGATAATTATGTTACTTTTATTAATGTATTTTGTGTAGTGGGTTGTGGGTTTATAGGGGAATAGGGTGGGAAGTAATTTAATTGTAAGTAATTCAATTTTTTTAATTATCATTTTTTAATCAAATTTTTAATTAATTTAAGATTGTTAATTAATTTATTGTTAATTGGTAAATAATTTGTATTAGTAGGTAATTATTAATAATAATTAATTTTTATTTGTATTTTTAATTGCTTAATTAATATATTGTATAAAATTGTTAATTATTTAAATTAATTTGTAATTGGTATTAATATTTATGTTATTTTTATTTATATATGAAGTATTTACTTTCCCTACTGTTGCACTCACTGGAGTGGGAATAGTAATTTTTACCCTCCCACTATCCAACACTTTCCCTACTGTTGCACTTACTAGAGTGAGAATAGTAATTTTTACCCCTACGCTATCCAACACTTTCCCTACTGATGCACTCAGTGGAGTGGGAATAGTAATTTTAACCCCCCCGCTATCCAAGGCTTTCCCTACTGTTGCACTCACTGGTGTGGGAATAGTAATTTAAACCTCTACGCTATCCAACACTTTCCCTACTGTTGCACCCACTGGAGTGGGAATAGTAATTTTAACCCCTACGCTATCCAATGCTTTCCCTTCTGTTGCACTCTCTGGAGTGGGAATAGTCATTTCTACCCTCCCGCTATCCAACGCTTTCCCTATTGTTGCACTCACTGGAGTGGGAATAGTAATTTTTACACCTATACTATCCAGTGCTTTCCCTACTGTTGCACTCTCTGGAGTGGGAATAGTAACTTTTACCCCTACGCTATCCAACGCTTTCCCTACTGTTGCACTCTTTGGAGTGGGAATAGTCATTTCTACCCTCCCGCTATCCAACGCTTTCCCTATTGTTGCACTCACTGGAGTGGGAATAGTAATTTTTACACCTATACTATCTAGTGCTTTCCCTACTGTTGCACTCACTGGAGTGGAAATAGTAATTTTTACCCCGGACAACGGATATCGATGCGCCTCAGCTCTCAAAGAAAACATAAAGTTAACAACAACACGATCATGGCATTCAAGTGCACAAGGGATGTAACCTGGCATACAACCAGATAAAGATCTACACTTGCCAGAAAGACTTCTGTGTGCCAAAAAAGGGGCGCGAATACTTAACAAGCATTTACAATGCAATGGTCTCGGCATTATTAAAGGTAGAGCTATTGGCATTGCTCATGACATTTTTTTTCATTTTCCTTTAAAACATAAATAAATGGTATTGTCATTTACAATGGCAATAGGTGAGCATTAGACAGTAGTAGAGAGTATTCCCGGACACAGAGCCACGCACACACACACAGACAGAGCCACGCACACACACACACAGACAGACGGCTCTGTCTGTGTGTGTGTGCGTGGCTTTGTCTGTGTGTGTGTATGCATGGCTCTGTCTGTGTGTGTGTGTGTGCGTGGCTCTGTCTGCGTGTGTGTGTGCGTGGCTCTGTCTGTGTGTGTGTGGCTCTGTCTGTGTGTGTGTATGTGCATGGATCTGTCTGTGTGTGTGTGTGCGTGGCTCTGTCTGTGTGTGTGAGTGGCTCTGTCTGTGTGCGTGTTCCCTACTGTTGCACTCTCTGGAGTGGGAATAGTAATTTTTACCACTACGCTGTCCAACGCTTTCCCTACTGTTGCACTAACTGGAGTGGGAATAGTAATTCTTACCCTCCCGCTATCCAACGTTTTCCTTACTAGTGCACTCACTGGAGTGGGAATAGTAATGTTTACTGCTACGCTATCCAATGTTTTTTCTACTGTTGCACTCACTGGAGTGGTAATAGTAAATTTAACCCTCTTGCTATCCTATGGTAAATATATTGTATTTTTTTAAATTAATACTGTGTATATATATATATATATATATATATATATATATATATATATATATATATATATATATATATATATGTTTTCATTTTTTTTAAATTATATTAATTATCTATTAGTTTTGATGTTATTTAAGTATTTTAAGTATTTTTAAGTTAGTTATATTTATCATTTTATTAATTTTAAATTACTTTTAACTATTTTAAAAAGTCGATATTTTGACTGTCTATATTTTTAACATCAATATTTTTGATTCAATATTTTGGTACTTACCTGTTTGGAGATAGGAAGTCGATATTTTGGCATTCTATATTTTTTACTCGATATTTTGGTATCTCGATATTTTTGACATCGATATTGTTTCAGTCATCCCTGTTCTTATTTGCCTCTGCAATGTGCCGATTAATCTTATAAAGGCCTTTTTGAGGCCTTGGAAGGAAAGCTCCTGTCTTTTCTTCTGAAATTGAATCGACCCAGGGCCAAGCTCTCTGTACTTTAACTCAAGAAGAAGGAGGTTTAGCTCTCCCCTGTTTTAGGACTTATTATCAATGTTCACTTCTAAACTGGTTAAGCTCTGCGTAAAAAAATATACCAATAGGAGAGAACTATTATTAACATAATATGTAAATAAAAGCCAAAATATATCTGGTCCCGTTCTCAACAATCCCCAAACTTCCATAGCGTAGGCGCTCCAAGACGCCTCAGATCATAGATGAACTCGTTAATCATGTTTGGCGCTAATATAGGATCCCATATCTTCATTTGCAAATGAAACTCGACAGCAGGGCTGCTTAGGTTTGCGTTTCGGGAGGTCCATACTACCTTGTTGGGCTAGGAAGGATTTCGCACATTCAGTGACTTTTTTTCGAAAAACTGTAGCTATACTCATATTAAGTGTTTATGTTCAAGTGATATGGTAGAGGGGAACGAGGGGGTCATGATCGATCCGGCCCTTGCGATGGGTCACCAAGTCAATAGGACAATCTCCACTTGCTGGGGCATCATTAAGATCTTGCGGAAGATCAAGCACTATTTGTCCGTACAAGCCCGTAAGCAAATTGTGCTTGCATTGATAGCCTCTCGGCTTGATTATTGCAATGCCCTATATGCGGGAATAAATAAGTGCTTGCTACAGCGACTACAAATTGTGCAAAATGCTGCGGCTAAGTTTGTACTGGACTTGCCTAGGAGGTCGTCAGCTACTGTTGCCAGGAAATCCCTGCACTGGCTTCCAATCGAAGCCAGGATTTCCTTTAAGGTCCTCTGTTTGGTATATGGGGCCTTGACCAGAAAAGAGACAGGAGGAATAAAAGATCTGTTGATTCCCTATGCTCCTTCCATAAACCTCCGTTCCTCAAAGAAGTTTCTTCTTTCAGTTCCCCGAGTGCGAATAGCCAAGTGGGGAGGCAGAGCCTTTTCCAGTCTTGCCCCTAGATTGTGGAATACTGTACCCTGTGACATTAGGACTTTGTCATCGATGCAATCTTTCAGAAAGGCCCTGAAGACCTGGCTTTTTGCCAAAGCTTACCCTTAGTTTTCTGGATTGCCTTTTATGATCTTTTTATAGGCGCCTTGATGCCTCTCGGCAAAGTCGCGCAATATAAGTTTTTATTCAATTCAATTCAATTCAATTCAACGAGGCAGATGAAAATATAAACCACGCCTTTCTTATATCAGGGCTTAACGGAACTGGAAATTGGGACAGGATTCGGCTGCAACATACTGGGCCTAAGCTAATTTCAAATCACATTAGCACAATGAGTAATGCCATGGGCTGTAGTATTACTAAGACACACTGGAACTATTATAATCAGTTTAGTAGGAAAAGCCATTCCAGCAGATAATTTTAAGCGTATTGGCTTTTTTTTTTGTAAATGGATGCTGTATTATACACTGGATAAAATTTCAAAAATGTACCCTGCTGCCGATACCTTTTGCTTTAGATGTAGATTCCAGCCGGGGGACTGGCTGTATATGGTATTCACCTGTCCTAAACTGAGTAGGTTCTGCACGAATATAAGATGTTACAATGCAAACAACTACAATGCATGCTTTTACAACACAGTTTTTACATTGCAACTACTATTACATCACATGATTTTACAATGCATGCCATTAAAATGCATTTTTAAAAACTACCATTAGAACGCATTCCATTACAACACATACCATTACAAACATACCATTACAATGCATAATACTTTTAGGTCAACAGTAGGGTAAGTGTTGGATAGTGTGGGGGTACAAATTACTATTCCCACTGCAGTGAGTGCAACAGTAGGGAAAGTGTTGGATAATGTAGAAGTAAAAATTATTATTCTCTTGCACCCCAAACCTCTACCCACTCTAAAACGAAAAGAATCTCCATTACTTACCTTGTAATGCGTTGTAATAGCATGCGTTGTAATGGCATGCGTTGTAATGGCATGAGTTGTAATGGCATGCAATGTAAAGGCTGTTGCTTTGTAACAGTTGTGTTGTAAAGATAGTGTGTTGTAATGACTGTGTTGTAATAGATGTTTCCTGTTCTGTATCTGTGTCTTCAAGGGAATGAGTGAGCGGGTGGGCCGGGTGATTCTACCTGAACCGTCTGGGTCTGGGTCTCTTTGTGCGCCTCTTTAGATATTCACAATCTTCCAACGGAACTCAGTCAGCCTTGTTTTATAGCGGCATTGATTGCTCATTAATCTTAGAAAATTGGAAATCGGTCAACGTACCAACCATGACTCAAGGCGTAATAAGATGGGTAAGGTTTACAACAATGAGCACCTTTATGCAAAAAGAGGAGGTACTATTAAGTGCTTTAGTAAAATCTGTCAAGCTGGGGAAAGGGGTCATTTTACAGAGAAATATTGATAATGTATTCTGTATTTTTTTTATAATGATGTGATAGTTATGGTTTTATACAGCGTGAATAAGTAAGATGAAATATTAATATGAATTAGGAATTATATGATATTGGTATGTGGTATAAACAACAGTATTTAAATATTAAAAGTCATTTATATGAAAGGTTAATATGAATTATGAGCCACTTTATGTTCAGATGCTGTACAGGAATTATGTACATACTTGTCATGAATAATTTATTTGAAATTTGAATTACGAGTATTGAGAATTGATGCTACTGCTTATTCTAATAAAAAAAGAAAAAAGAAAAAACAAGAAAGTGAGTTACTATTCTAAACCATAATGCTGGATTACGGGCTTCACAGAATAAGGCCCATAGACTTGTAGTTCAATATAACCAGAACCACAAGATTGCGGCTTTATAGTACTAGAACCTTCTATGCTAGAACCGCGGGCTTGTGGCTTTATCCAGCCAGAACCGAGGGCTCGTGGCTTTATCCTGCAGGACCGAGGGCTCATTGCTCTATCCTACCAGAACCGTGGGCTCGTGGCTTTATCCTACCAGAACCGAGGGCTCGTGGCTTTATCCTGCCAGGACCGTGGGCTCGTGGCTTTATCCAGCCAGAACCGAGGGCTCATGGCTTTATCCTTCCAGGACCGAGGGCTCATTGCTTTATCCTACCAGAACCGTGGGCTCGTGGCTTTATCCAGCCAGATCCGAGGGCTCATGGCTTTATCCTATCAGAACCGAGGGCTCGTGGGTTTATCCTACCAGAACCTTGGGCTTGTGGCTTTATCCATAACAACTAAAATGCAGACAGAAGAGAGGGAAAGAAATTATTTGGTAAAAAGCCACGTTTTAAGATCTTGCTAGAACCGAGTGCTCGTGGCTTTATCTGACCAGAACGGAGGGCTCGTGGCTTTATCCTACCAGAACCGAGGGCTCGTGGCTTTATCCTACCAGAACCGAGGGCTTGTGGCTTTATCCTACCAGAACCGAGGGCTCGTGGCTTTATCCTACCAGAACCGAGGGCTTGTGGCTTTATCCTACCAGAACCGAGGGCTCGTGGCTTTATCCTACCAGAACCGAGGGCTCGTGGCTTTATCCTACCAGAACCGAGGGCTCCTGGCTTTATCCTACCAGAACCGAGGGCTCGTGGCTTTATCCTACCAGAACCGTGGGCTCGTGGCTTTATCCCACCAGAACCGTGGGCTCGTGGCTTTATCCCACCAGAACCGTGGGCTCGTGGCTTTATCCTACCAGATCCGAGGGCTTGTGTCTTTATCCCACCAGAACCGTGGGCTCGTGGCTTTATCCCACCAGAACCGAGGGCTCGTGCCTTTATCCTACCAGAACCGAGGGCTCGTGGCTTTATCCCACCAGAACCGTGGGCTCGTGGCTTTATCCCACCAGAACCGTGGGCTCGTGTGAGGTTCCGTGACAATTGTAAGTGGTGTTTTCGACTCGCACGAAAATGGGCGAGTCTGGTATCTATGAACCGCAAATGACGAGTTTAGTGGGTGTACGCAGTTTCGATGTGCTAACCTAAACCGTTCGTCTGTTTCGTGGGTTTCTTCATCTGTACCCACGGGTTCCATCTTAGATATGGCATCCATTTTGTCTCTTGCCCTCAAGTAGCCAGCGAACGGACGTTGTCCGCTTCGCGACCCTGGGATTCCCAAGATATCTGCGGAAGACACATGTCCTTTGAAAGTGTCTTTATGATGAGGGGGATGATACTGTAAGGCAGATGGCCCCGCTCGAGGCTCATCTTGTCGTGCCGGTTTATTGTCTCAGCCGTGCATCTCATTAGGCACGTCCCTTTGATGCCTGTAGCTCGTGTTTCCACATACCTCCTCTTTTACACCCTTTCCGATCGCCCCACTGTTTCCATCTTCCTCTACACCTGTCCCTGTTCCTTCTTCGATCTGTTTTACTGCTGATTGGAATGTACTAATGGGGGGGGAAGATGGGTTTTTACAGTTGGGAACCGCCAAATGTTTCCGCACTTATGTTTCGGACTCTGAATGTATCAAAGTGACCAAAGCGACCCCTCTCGGGGATAATTATGGGAACCAAGTTGTAAACCTTTGTGTACCGTGTAAATCTATGGAAGAAACATGTATAAAAGGAGCGACCCACTTGCAGCAATTTGAAGCAGTCTCCCCAAGTTGCACGTGTTGTACTTGCTGTGACTTCTGTGTTCCCTGCAGTAATAAAACTCGAATCTTTGACGCCGAAGGAAGTGTCCCGTGTCTCTGTCATTCGTACGCCGGAGCAGGTTACCCACGAAGGTTTCAGGTGTTGTCCCCTGGCACCGCTGGGTCTTAAATAACCCAGTCCTTCAGTTGGCGCCCAACGTTGGGCTGCATCAGTGGTACCGGTCCAAGCCCGACGATCGTGAGGAACTTCGTGTGAAATCTCCGAGGGAAGGTGCACTCCGCTTCATCGATCCTGTTGTCGAAACAAGTGGCCCGAAGACTTTTCCCGCGAAGATTCCCGCCTCCTGACGGCTGCGACGGACTGCTGCCCTGACTGTAGACCTGTTTTGGCGCCTGGCGTAGACCTTGGTATAGCGAGACGATTGACGGGCCTTCCTGGTGACGCCATCGATCTTTGAGTTAAGTATTTGTGGGTCGCTCCCAGAGTTCTTGGTTGTGGTTACTTAGTTGTTGCATGGTTCCATTGCATTTGTGGTTCTTGGTACTTTGTTGTGATATTTGACGACTGCAGCCGCCAAAAACCGAGGGTTTTTGCTCTTTGCTGGGACTTGGTAAATCCCGTAACCCTTGAAGTTTGTGAAACACGGCTAGTGTGCAAGATGCCTGGTCGCTGTACTTTGTTTAGTTGTTTCAGACGTTGTGGTACGGATTCCCGACTGGAGGACTCGTGTCCGATACCTCCGGTTGGAACTCCAACTTATGAGCTATACAGCAAACACGGGCTGGGCCCGATTACTTTTAATGACTATTGGATTCGCTACACTAAAAAAGACAGTGTCCTTAGTTGGCCACCTCATGGTAGCTTTGAGACCCCGATTTTAGATAATCTTGAGGCTAAATTGTTTGCGAAAAAGTCAAGGCCGGCCATGTTTGATGCCTTTCGGTTGTGGCGTAAAGAAGCCCGACAGAAAGAGATCAGACAGACTAAACGTAATCAGAGAGATGGTGTTGCTACCATTGTAAAGAAAGCAGAGCAGTTTCAGCGTGATAAGGAGGATAAGGAAAAGGAAGTGTTTGATAGGCTACAGCATATGTCCATAGATAAATGCTATCCTGTTTTGTCTACGGAGTCGGATAAGAAGGAAGAATCAGTTGAGGATCCTTTAATGTCTTATCTCATGAAGTCGCCACCTCCGTATGTACAGGGTACCGCAGCTCCAGTGGTCCCCCCTGTACCTGTTCCTGTACCTATTCCTCAGCCTGTTCCTCAACCTGCACCCGTTCTTCCGACTGTTCCTGCTCCCTTGCCTATTGCTATTCCTACTGCTCCTCCACTTCCACATACTCCTGCTCCCGCTACTGCTCCTGCTCTATTAACTCCCGTTGTTGCTTCTGTCTCTACTCCTTCTCTTGTTAGTCCCTTGTGCTATACTTCTCCATCTACTCGTAGTCGTACTTCTCCTGTTGCGGCTAGCTTCTTTCATTCTCTCGGACCTGTTCTTGGGTCCGCTGGTTCGGATGGTCCTCAGAGACGTAGTCAGCTTCCCGGTAACAGGGAACGTGCTTCGCTATACAATATGGCGATGGGTTGGATGACGCATCCTCTTAGAAATCCTCCACGTGCTGTACTTGATACGTTCTGTCAATTCAATGTACCGACACAAAGATATGTGTTCGAAGAAATGTGCAAGGTTTTGCGCGATCAGATATCGGCCGATGCACCTGACGAGGTGTTGACCGCTTTGTCTGATCTACAGCTTCAGTTCTCGAACGGACTGATAGTGGATACTAACGTTCGACGTGCTGTTGAGCGGTTGTTATCTTTCCGTCCCACTCCTATACCTCAAGCTTTGTTTGTTGAGGACGTTGAGAGGCAGTTAGATGCGTCTGGTCAGTTTCCCATGCGGGAAGTTCCACCAGTGTGGGTGCCAGGCGATCCTAATGCTAACCCCATTATTCCACCCTATTTCCAGAGAGTGTGGATACATCTCCCATGGAAACGATCAGAAGTGTTACAGGTGAAGCAATCTTTGCCTGACCCTCGCAAAAATCCTGCAGGGTATTATAAAGAATTGTCGCAGCTTGTAGATGCTACGGTGATGAATCTTGCCGATATTGATATGCTGTTTGGTAATGTCGTACCGCAACCGGTATGGGCTAAGATTCGTCAGGAAAACCATCCAAATGAATTAGGTGGTGATTGGGCTGCCATTATAGCAGCGGATGGGTTGCAAACTGGTGGTGCTAAACCCGAGCAGCTGATTGCTGCTCTCCCTCAGAGAATAATTACGCTAATGAAAACTCTTATGCCAGCTATGAGGGTAAATTGGGACATATTGTCAGCTTGTAAGCAGAAAAAGGATGAGAGTGTCTCTGATTTCTTTACGAGATTTGAGGAAGCATTCATCGATCATAGTGGGCAGGATATGGGCACTGAGGGTGGTCAACGGTTGTTCGTGGACAAATTTGTCTCTAACTTATTGCCTGACTTGAGCAATAAGTTGAAAAACTCTGAAAGTGCGTGGGCCGTTTCTACCTCGGCTCAAATATTGGCTACGGCACAGTATTATGAAAACAGAGAGAAAGAGGAGAACGACCGCGCTGATAAAAAGACGAAAGAACTTAAAACTAAAGTGTTGTTACAGCAAGCGTATCCTCCGCGTTCGAATCAGAATGCTTCGCAGCAAAATAGATCGCAGCCACAATCGAATAGATCACAATCTCGAAATGACTCCTCCTCCCAAAGGTCTTCGTTAGGATACAATCAGTGTGCCTATTGTAGACAGGAGGGTCATTTAAAATTTAATTGTCCTGTTCTAAACGATCGTAATAGTGGTAGCTCATCTAGAGGAGGTCGTGGTGGTTCTCAGCAGACATCACGTGGTAGAGGTCGTGGTGCTCAAAATGATCGTTCAGACAACTCATCGAATTCCAATAACTGTTTTGATCAACGTGGATCATCGCAAGGACGATCTGCGCAGTACAATGTAGACGATTATTACGTCGATCAGGGAACTGACGACAGTAATTACTAGGACAGCCATAGACAAGGAGAGGGAGTGATATCAGTTCCGGTTGATCAGAGAGGGCCTTACGTCGCAGTTGCTACATCGGGCGTCGTTGAGCCTTTTCTGTTGGACACTGGTGCAGCGAAAAGTTCCATAATGCATTCGAAACTCCCTGGTGCACCTTTGTCTGGCTTAACAAATGTTTCCGTTGGATTCTCTGGCGCCCCCGTTAGCAATCCAGTTTCATGCCCTTTGCCCCTTACAATTGGGCCACGTGAGCTTGAAGCTCCGTTGATTTTGACTACTGGTTGTGGTGAAAATCTTTTGGGCCTGGATTTGCTAAAACGTTTGTATGCAACTCTGTATTGTTCTCCTGCGGGTGTAAAGCTTACGTTAGGAGAGAGGGTTGTCTCTCCTATGTACTTGTCTCTCGATAAGCTTCCACCGGAATTGAGTTCTCTTCCTGCATCTCTGTGGGCAACAGGTCCCAATGATGTGGGCCTGCTTGACATCTCCCCTTACGTTGTTCAGCTGAAATCTAATGTGCGATTGCCACGTATTCCCCAGTATTGTATCTCTCTTGATGGTGAACGTGCCTTGTTAGCGATCATATATGATCTGATCGAGAAAGATGTTATTGAAGAAACTCGGGGAAACGTGTGCAACAGCCCTGTACTGCCCATTCTAAAACGTACTGATCCTTCGAAGCCGCCTGTTTATCGTTTTGTTATTGATTTACGGGAGGTAAATAAAATTGTGATTCCTCAGTTCCCCGTTGTGCCTGACATCACGGCGCTACTGACTCTGATTCCCGCTTCAGCATCTTGGTTTTCGGTGATCGATCTGAAGAATGCGTTCTTCAGCATTCCGATTGCCGAAGAAAGCAGAGACCTTTTCGGTTTCTCTCTTGGTGGTCGCAGCTTCCGGTTTAAACGTGCTCCTCAGGGCTACTGTGAAAGTCCATCGATTTACAGTCAAGCCCTGAAGGGTCAACTGGATGCGTTTACGTTGCCGGTTGGTGCGGCCCTGATCCAATATGTCGATGACTTATTGGTAGCTGCAGATACTCAGGACATTTGCAAAATTGCTACGGTGTCGTTGCTGCAACATCTCTGTGACTTACATCACAAGGTGTCACCTTCTAAACTCCAATATTGTTGTCAAGAAGTAACCTATCTAGGTCACTTATTGTCAAAGGAGGGAAGGCGGTTGACCCCAGAGAGAATTGCAGCAATTGCGCGAATGACTGTGCCAACAACCCAAAGAGATGTGCGTGCCTTTCTAGGTATCACGTCGTACTGCAGACAGTGGATCCCGAATTTTTCATTGTTAGCGAAACCATTGGTGGCTCTTACGTGCAAGGATGTTTCAACTCCTTTACCATGGACGGAAGAATGTCAGAAGAGTTTTTCTGAACTGCGTGATTCATTGTGTTCGGCTCCTGTGTTAGGTACCCCTGACTACAGTAAGCCGTTCACATTATATGTTCACGAGAGGGAAGGTTGTGCTTTGAGTGTCTTAACGCAACCTTTTGGTGGTAAGCAACGTCCATGTGCATATTTTTCCTCGACCTTGGACCCGGTAGCTAGAGCATTGCCGAGTTGTTTGAGAGCAACAGCGGCAGCTGCGGTGTCCATCCGACAATCAGCAGGATTGGTCATGGATAATATGCTTACGGTGATGGTTCCGCATGCAGTCGACACTCTTTTAAATCGTACGAAAACTCAGCACTTGACGAGTGCGAGGTTGTCTGGGTACGAGTTGATGCTGCTGGCAAGTCATATTCAGATAAAACGTTGCAATGTTCTGAACCCGGCAACTTTGTTACCAATTAGCACGGAGTCAGATGAAATAGCAGAACATGACTGTTATTTGAGGACCGAAGAGGAAACGAAAGGTCGTGTGGACCTTAAAAACACTCCTTTAGAAAATCCGGATGGAACTTTGTATGTGGATGGTTCATGTTTTAAATTGTCGAATGGTGATGTGACTACTGCATATGCTGTTGTAACGTTGAATACTGTTGTTGAAGCTGCAAGATTGAATCAGAATTCTGCCCAGGCTGCGGAACTGATTGCTCTCACTAGAGCATGTGTGTTAGCGAAAGGAAAACGTGTGAATGTGTTTACCGACAGCCAATATGCATTTGGCGTCGCGCATAGTTTTGGACGGTTGTGGAGAGAGAGAGGTTTTATGACATCGCATGGTACGAAGATTCAGCATGGTCAGCTTGTGAATGATCTTTTGGATGCACTTACGTTGCCTAAGCAGGTAGTGATTGTTAAATGTAGTGCGCATCGTAAGGTGACGGATGATGTTGGACGTGGTAATGCGTTTGCAGATGAGACTGCTAAGGAGACTGCCCGGAACCTTAGCACTCGAATGTATGTGACGAGTTCGGTTAGGTGGCCTACAGAGTCTAGTATGTGTGAGGACACTATCGAGAGTGTGAAAGCAATTCAGAATGAGGCCACCGAGACTGAAAAGACCAAGTGGAAAGAAAGCACGGGAAAGCTGGATGCGAATGGTTGTTGGGTCGATTTGTCGGAACATAAGAGATGGATGTTGCCAGATGCGTATGTGCTGGCTGTTGTGACAATGGCACATGGGTTAGCACATATTAGTGTGAAAGGTATTTGTAAGTTGCTGTCCCCTGTGTGGAAGAATGATGGTATCACGAAATGTGCTGAACGATTGGTTAAGAATTGTATGGTATGTATGTTATACAATCCTGGTAAGGGAACTCCAACTCCTCCTGGTAGTTTTGCTCCCCCTTCATGTCCCTTTGAGGTGATTCAATTAGACTTCATCCATATGGAACGATGCAATAACCTGAAATACGTTTTAGTTGTGGTTTGCGGGTTCTCCCGATGGATTGAAGCTTATCCTCTCAAAGACAACACTGCTTTGTCAACTGCAAAAATCCTACTGAAGGAATACTTTCCTCGGTACGGAATGCCTCGGGTTGTATGGTCTGATAACGGAAGTGAGTTTGTGGGGAATGTGATGAAGAGTGTGTGCAAAGGCCTTGGAATTAATCAAAAATTCCATAGCGCCAATCATCCCCAATCAGCTGGTTTGGTTGAAGGGTATAACGGCACCCTCAAACTAAAGCTAGCGAAGATTCAGGCTACGACTGGTCTTTCGTGGCCTGACGCTTTACCCGTAGCTTTACTGTCAACAAGGGCAACCGTACACTCCCGAGTAGGGCTCAGTCCCTATGAAATAGTGTTCGGTCGTCCTGCGAATGTTTGGGGGGTCCCTAGACCGGGTGTGCTCTGCGATCTTGAGTACCCAATGTTGATTGACTATCTTCATGATCTGACTGCTAAACTGAGGTTAATTCACCAACAGGTTTACGAAGCATTGCCGACGCAGACGGAGGGTCCAGGCCACCAGCTCCAGCCCGGAGACTGAGTGGTAACCAGAAACTTTGCCCGTAAGAAGAATTTGGAGCCCAGGTTCACTGGACCCTACCAGGTCCTCCTTGCCACAAGAACTGCCGTTCGTCTAGAGGGCCGGAAAAATTGGGTGCATGCCACCCATACGAAGAAAGTTCCTATACCGTTACCGGCAGACTCGTGGGTGAGGAGGGGCATTGCTACCGCTGAATCCGAAGGATTGCCGGCGTTTGTACCTTTTAGCGACGCACAACCTGTCGGAGAATCCTCAGTGCAGCAGAAAGACACTGTTGAACATTTGTCACCAAAAGACTCAAGACCAGAACATTCGACTGATCAACAGAACTCTGTTCCTTTAACGGATCCTTTGTTTGACGAACAGACACGTCCTGGAAAAACTCGATACTTTTTGCGATCCAGCACTAAGGACAAATAAAAAGATTTCGTTCTGTCCCTTGACAATTGCATTATCCCGTTTTCCACGATCAGTCTGAACACCCGTATCATTGTAATTATTTCTGTATATATTGAGTTTCGTTCTACATGCATTTTTGCTTCCACAGCTGAGAGACATTTTTGCATATACATTGTAAATAAAGGCCGTAGGGCCGCGCGTGTACTTCCTTCTGGTTAGTAGGTCTTGACGCTAGGTTAAAGACCGTCGGTTCCTGGGAACTCCTAGGGATTGACTACTGCTACACAGAACGAAGTGCGTCAAGAAACGTTGCGGACGGTCGTAGGGGATGGCGTTTTCAAAGCTGATGGACTTGGAAGAAGCTCAGGCGCAAAGGTTCAAGCTACAACAACTTAGCTGTACCAAATGTTTTATGTTTCAAATATTCGTATTGCTTTTGACTGTTTCTGCACTATTGGCGGGTGGGGTGTATTACACGATGTCGTACTTCTTACCTTCTGCCATACCTACTCCTACTTCTGACCCTAAACTTACCTCCACTGCATCCCCTCATTCTTTCCATATCTTACCCGAACACGAGCAGGCTAGACGTGCAGAATTCCGTAATAATTCCTTTATTCAGCTCCTTCATCAGCACCAGTTAGTGGTTAACACTACTAATTGTTGGGTGTGTGGGCTGATGCCCCATACCACGGATAAGGGAATTCCATATCTGGTTTTACCGTATAGTTCTCAGGGTTCAGCTCGAGCATTTCAAACAATGTTTCGAAGCGCACTAGATTCTTACCCTAGTCGAGAGCCACGATCTCCCTACTTTGGCCCTGGCTCGTATCATAAGCCTTTGTCGATAGCGATAGAAGACTTAGATAGAGATATCTATGAGCCGTCGCTCATCCCAGAGGAAGAGGTACAAGCCTATAGGGTCCTGAGTAAGGTCGAGTATAGTGCGCTCACGAGTGAAAAACAGCTTAGAAGCTCGCCTCCCATATGGGTCGTACCCCACATTGGTAATTTTTGTCTAATGGGTCGTGGCCGAAGATCTAAGGCTCGACTTGGAGAGAGTGCTTGCACCGAGAATTACATTCTGCCGATGGTCTCGTCCCCTGTGTTTCTGGCTGCCAAGGGTACATACTTTATCTGCCATGATCGTGCGTATGCATGGTTGCCCTCCGACTTTGTGGGCTCATGTTTTATCGCGAATTTGTTGCCTCCGACGTTCACTGTAGATGCAGATTATCACAAGATTAGAGTTGTGAGAGGCGTAATTAGCGAAGAGGACACTGCCGGTCAAGAGGCAGGAGACTTTTTCAAGGGTTTCCTCCCGTTTTGGGGGCCTATGGCTAATAGTAGGAACCTGAGACAGTTGACTCGGGTGGTGGAATCGACAGCTAATATTACTGCCAGTGCCCTTGGTAATATCACCACAGAACTTCAGACGGATAGACTTATGACGTTACAAAACCGTATGGTTTTAGACGTGATCTTAGCAGATCGAGGTGGGGTATGTAAGGTGATCCATTCGAGCTGCTGTATTTTCATTCCAGATAACGCTCCGACTGTTTATCAAGCCATCTCAAAGTTGCATAAGATCTCTGAGTCCATACACGTGGACGTAGGGGATTGGACGCTGCTTGGGTGGTTTTGGGGCCTGATGTCGACTTGGGGTTGGAAGATTCTGATGATTATCGGAGTTGTTGTGGTGTTCCTGTTCACGTGTTGCCTTTGTGTGCAGTGTGGTCCTGCCTTATGTGGCCTCTGTGCTACAGCGTGTATAAGACAGCCGCCTGTTACCAAGGGAGCTCGTTGGACAGAGTTATGTTACAGCAACATCTAGATGGTCTGATGAATATCGAGTATGATTCCGACTAGTGCTTGCCTACGTGAGGGCAAAAGGAGCGTCTGAGGTTCCGTGACAATTGTAAGTGGTGTTTTCGACTCGCACGAAAATGGTCGAGTCTGGTATCTATGAACCGCAAATGACGAGTTTAGTGGGTGTACGCAGTTTCGATGTGCTAACCTAAACCGTTCGTCTGTTTCGTGGGTTTCTTCATCTGTACCCACGGGTTCCATCTTAGATATGGCATCCATTTTGTCTCTTGCCCTCAAGTAGCCAGCGAACGGACGTTGTCCGCTTCGCGACCCTGGGATTCCCAAGATATCTGCGGAAGACACATGTCCTTTGAAAGTGTCTTTATGATGAGGGGGGTGATACTGTAAGGCAGATGGCCCCGCTCGAGGCTCATCTTGTCGTGCCGGTTTATTGTCTCAGCCGTGCATCTCATTAGGCACGTCCCTTTGATGCCTGTAGCTCGTGTTTCCCGATACCTCCTCTTTTACACCCTTTCCGATCGCCCCACTGTTTCCATCTTCCTCTACACCTGTCCCTGTTCCTTCTTCGATCTGTTTTACTGCTGATTGGAATGTACTAATGGGGGGAAGATGGGTTTTTACAGTTGGGAACCGCCAAATGTTTCCGCACTTATGTTTCGGACTCTGAATGTATCAAAGTGACCAAAGCGACCCCTCTCGGGGATAATTATGGGAACCAAGTTGTAAACCTTTGTGTACCGTGTAAATCTATGGAAGAAACATGTATAAAAGGAGCGACCCACTTGCAGCAATTTGAAGCAGTCTCCCCAAGTTGCACGTGTTGTACTTGCTGTGACTTCTGTGTTCCCTGCAGTAATAAAACTCGAATCTTTGACGCCGAAGGAAGTGTCCCGTGTATCTGTAATTCGTACGCCGGAGCAGGTTACCCACGAAGGTTTCAGGTGTTGTCCCCTGGCACCGCTGGGTCTTAAATCACCCAGTCCTTCACGTGGCTTTATCCTACCAGAACCGAGGGCGCGTGGCTTTATCCCACCAGAACCGTGGGCTCGTGGCTTTATCCCACCAGAACTGTGGGCTCGTGGCTTTATCCCACCAGAACCGTGGGCTCGTGGCTTTATCCTACCAGAATGGGCTCGTGGCTTTATCCTACCAGATCCGAGGGCTCGTGGCTTTATCCCACCAGAATGGGCTCGTGGCTTTATCCTACCAGAACTGTGGGCTCGTGGCTTTATCCCACCAGAACCGAGGGCTCGTGGCTTTATCCCACCAGAACCGAGGCCTCGTGGCTTTATCCTACCAGAACCGTGGGCTCGTGGCTTTAACCTATTAGAACCGAGGGCGCGTGGCTTTATCCCACCAGAACCGTGGGCTCGCGGCTTTATCCTACCAGAACCGTGGGCTCGTGGCTTTATCCCACCAGAACCGTGGGCTCGTGGCTTTATCCTACCAGAACCGTGGGCTCGTGGCTTTATCCCACCAGAACCGTGGGCTCGCGGCTTTATCCTACTAGAACCGTGGGCTCGCGGCTTTATCCTACCAGAACCGTGGGCTCGTGGCTTTATCCTACAAGAACCGAGGGCTTGTGGCTTTAACCTATTAGAACCGAGGGCTCGTGGCTTTATCCTACCAGAACCGTGGGCTCGTGGCTTTATCCCACCAGAACCGTGGGCTCGCGGCTTTATCCTACCAGAACCGTGGGCTTGCGGCTTTATCCTACCAGAACCGTGGGCTCGTGGCTTTATCCTACCAGAACCGTGGGCTCGTGGCTTTATCCTACCAGAACCGTGGGCTCGCGGCTTTATCGTACCAGAACCGTGGGCTCGCGGCTTTATCCTACCAGAACCGTGGGCTCGTGGCTTTATCCCACCAGAACCGTGGGCTCGTGGCTTTAACCTAGTAGAACCGTGGGCTCGTGGCTTTATCCCACCAGAACCGTGGGCTCGCGGCTTTATCCTACCAGAACCGTGGGCTCGTGGCTTTATCCCACCAGAACCGTGGGCTTGTGGCTTTATCCCACCAGAATCAACTGCTCATGGCTTTATCCTACCAGAACCGTGGGCTCGTGGCTTTATCCTACCAGAACCGTGGGCTCGCGGCTTTATCTCACCAGAACCGTGGGCTCGTGGCTTTATCCTACCAGAACCGTGGGCGCGTGGCTTTATCCCACCAGAACCGTGGGCTCGTGGCTTTATCCTACCAGAACCGTGGGCTCGTGGCTTTATCCCACCAGAACCGTGGGCTCGCGGCTTTATCCCACCAGAATCAACTGCTCATGGCTTTATCCTACCAGAACCGTGGGCTCGTGGCTTTATCCTACCAGAACCGTGGGCTCGCGGCTTTATCCTACCAGAACCGTGGGCTCGCGGCTTTATCCTACCAGAACCGTGGGCTCGTGGCTTTATCCTACCAGAACCGTGGGCTCGTGGCTTTATCCCACCAGAACCGTGGGCTCGTGGCTTTAACCTATTAGAACCGTGGGCTCGTGGCTTTATCCTACCAGAACCGTGGGCTCGCGGCTTTATCCTACCAGAACCGTGGGCTCGCGGCTTTATCCTACCAGAACCGTGGGCTCGTGGCTTTATCCCACCAGAACCGTGGGCTCGTGGCTTTAACCTATTAGAACCGTGGGCTCGTGGCTTTATCCCACCAGAACCGTGGGCTCGCGGCTTTATCCTACCAGAACCGTGGGCTCGTGGCTTTATCCCACCAGAACCGTGGGCTCGTGGCTTTATCCTACCAGAACCGTGGGCTCGTGGCTTTCTCCCACCAGAACCGTGGGCTCGTGGCTTTATCCTACCAGAACCGTGGGCTCGTGGCTTTATCCTACCAGAACCGTGGGCTCGTGGCTTTATCCCACCAGAACCGTGGGCTCGCGGCTTTATCCCACCAGAATCAACTGCTCATGGCTTTATCCTACCAGAACCGTGGGCTCGTGGCTTTATCCTACCAGAACCGTGGGCTTGTGGCTTTATCCCACCAGAACCGTGGGCTCGCGGCTTTATCCCACCAGAATCAACTGCTCATGGCTTTATCCTACCAGAACCGTGGGCTCGTGGCTTTATCCTACCAGAACCGTGGGCTCGCTGCTTTATCCTACCAGAACCGTGGGCTCGCGGCTTTATCCTACCAGAACCGTGGGCTCGCGGCTTTATCCTACCAGAACCGTGGGCTCGTGGCTTTATCCTACCAGAACCGTGGGCTCGTGGCTTTATCCCACCAGAACCGTGGGCTCGTGGCTTTAACCTATTAGAACCGTGGGCTCGTGGCTTTATCCTACCAGAACCGTGGGCTCGCGGCTTTATCCTACCAGAACTGTGGGCTCGCGGCTTTATCCTACCAGAACCGTGGGCTCATGGCTTTATCCCACCAGAACCGTGGGCTCGTGGCTTTAACCTATTAGAACCGTGGGCTCGTGGCTTTATCCCACCAGAACCGTGGGCTCGCGGCTTTATCCTACCAGAACCGTGGGCTCGTGGCTTTATCCCACCAGAACCGTGGGCTCGTGGCTTTATCCTACCAGAACCGTGGGCTCGTGGCTTTATCCTACCAGAACCGTGGGCTCGCGGCTTTATCCTACCAGAACTGTGGGCTCGCGGCTTTATCCTACCAGAACCGTGGGCTCATGGCTTTATCCCACCAGAACCGTGGGCTCGTGGCTTTAACCTATTAGAACCGTGGGCTCGTGGCTTTATCCCACCAGAACCGTGGGCTCGCGGCTTTATCCTACCAGAACCGTGGGCTCGTGGCTTTATCCCACCAGAACCGTGGGCTCGTGGCTTTATCCTACCAGAACCGCGGGCTCGTGGCTTTATCCTACCAGAACCGTGGGCTCGTGGCTTTATCCCACCAGAACCGTGGGCTCGTGGCTTTATCCTACCAGAACCGCGGGCTCGTGGCTTTATCCTACCAGAACCGTGGGCTCGTGGCTTTATCCCACCAGAACCGTGGGCTCGCGGCTTTATCCCACCAGAATCAACTGCTCATGGCTTTATCCTACCAGAACCGAGTGCTCGTGGCTTCATCCTACCAGAACCGAGGGCTCGTGGCTTTAACCTATTAGAACCGAGGGCTCGTGGCTTTATCCCACTAGAACCGTGGGCTTGTGGCCTTATCTTACCAGAACCGAGGGTTCGTGGCTTCATCCTACCAGAGCCGAGCCTAGCAGTGACCTCCCTCGGTGATACCGGATACCCTCACAGGCGGTGCCACACAGGAGTGGAGGGCGGTCCTGGGGCTGGCACTGCAGGGTGGGGGTAGTGCTGGTGCCCCTGCCCCAATGTGATTGTTTTCGAATTTAAGAGGTGGGCGAGGATCACGGGGGGGGGGGGGGGCTGGAGGGGGTGGTGGAGGCCAGCGCACGTGGTGGGGGCATCCGTGGTTTCCCTCCCTCTGCCGCAGACACCCTGCTTTCCTCGCACTGTGAGCTTGTTTCGGGGTGTCACTGAGGCGTGTGAACTGCTTTTGTGCGGAGGGACGGGTGGGGGTGGGGGTGGGGGTGGATTCCAAGATCTTTAGAATCTGTCACGCTATAGATTGTGCCCCCCCCCAAGGGGAGGGGGCGCTACAGGGGGTTAATTCTGACTCTCCAGTGCCTGTCACCGCTATAGGGGTGGCCATTAAGGGTCCCCTCCCCCTGCCCCAGTCAAGCCGCCCCCCGCCCTGGTGTGATTGTTTTGGGGGCCGGGGAGGGGCAGGCCCTGTGTTCCCAGCTGCAGCTGTTGCCCCCTCCCTCTCTCCTCTCAGTACAGTCACAGCCCTCCCTTCGGCTATTATTAGCCGTGTGATGTCATGCACTCCCAGTGCAGACCATGGGAGTGGAGCATGCACTGGGAGCTGTGGGCTGAGCTGGCCGGACCGGGGCTTCCTGTAATCCTGCCCTCCCGCCCCCGCCCCCTCCCAGCCCCAGTCTCAGGGTCCCTGCAGGGCTGTCTCTGTCTGGCTGTCTCCGGCCCCATCAGCTGCCCGGAGCACTCAGCCACATCCTGCTGCCTTCAGGACGGGGGTCTCTGCTGGGCAGGCGCCCATCTGAGCAGGGACGGTGAGAGCTGGGCAGGGGGCCCGACCATGGCAAGGACACAGGGGCGCTGAGAGGAGGGCGAGGGACTTCTGGGCGCCCGGTGGACTGCTGCTGGCCCATGGAGACCCGCAGGGACTGCAGAGTAAGTGTGCCCTGTGCAAGACTGCTCGAGAAAGTGTGCCCGAGTGCCAGTGCGAGGAGTGTGCCTACAGCGCCCACCGCGGGGCTGAGCGCCTCTTGGCGCTAGACAGAACTGAGTATGTGGCAGTCACGCAGCGGCTTTCCCAGATGTCAAACGTTTCCACTTTCTCACTCCTTAACAAGCGGTCCTGCTGTGCGTGCCAGAGAGGGGGTCCGGAATCTGTGCCTGTCTCACTGAGAGCTTTCAAGTGTTGGCACGTGTGCATTGTGCAAAGGCGTAGCAATGGGCGCCTGTCGCCTGAGTGTGCAAGAACAGTGCACGATGGTTTGTGAATGACAGTGTTTGAGGGTGTGCAAATAGGACTTGATGGTGTGCAAATATTCACGTTTGAGGGGGTGTAAACAGCAGTGTTTGAGGGCGTGCAAATAGGACCCTAGGGTGTGCAAATATTAACGTTTGAGGGTGTGTAAACAGCAGTGTCTGAGGGTGTGCCAATAGGACTTGATGGTGTGCAAATATTCATGTTTGAGGGGGTGTAAACAGCAGTGTTTGAGGGCGTGCAAATAGGACCTGAGGGTGTGCAAATATTCACGTTTGAGGGTGTGTAAACAGCAGTGTCTGAGGGTGTGCCAATAGGACTTGATGGTGTGCAAATATTCATGTTTGAGGGGGTGTAAACAGCAGTGTTTGAGGGCGTGCAAATACGATCTGTGGGTGTGCAAATATCCATGTGTTAGGGGGTGTAAACAGCAGTGGCTAAGGGCGTGCAAATAGGATCTGAGGGTGTGCAAATATTCATGTTTGAGGGGGTGTAAACAGCAGTGTTTGAGGGCGTGCAAATAGGACCCGAGGGTGTGCAAATATTCACGTTTGAGAGTGTGTAAACATCAGTGTCTGAGGGTGTGCAAATAGTACTTGATGGTGTGTAAATATTCATGTTTGAGGGGTGTAAACAGCAGTGTTTGAGGGCGTGCAAATAGGACCTGAGGGTGTGCAAATATTCACGTTTGAGGGTGTGTAAACAGCAGTGTCTGAGGGTGTGCAAATAGGACTTCATGGTGTGCAAATATTCATGTTTGAGGGGGTGTAAACAGCAGTGTTTGAGGGCGTGCAAATAGGAGCTGAGGGTGTGCAAATATTCACGTTTGAGGGTGTGTAAACAGCAGTGTCTGAGGGTGTGCAAATAGGACTTGATGGTGTGCAAATATTCATGTTTGAGGGGGTGTAAACAGCAGTGTTTGAGGGCGTGCAAATAGGACCTGAGGGTGTGCAAATATTCACGTTTGAGGGTGTGTAAACAGCAGTGTCTGAGGGTGTGCAAATAGGACTTGATGGTGTGAAATATTCATGTTTGAGGGGGTGTAAACAGCAGTGTTTGAGGGCATGCAAATAGGACCTGAGGGTGTGCAAATATTCACGTTTGAGGGGGTGTAAACAGCAGTGTTTGAGGGCGTGCAAATAGGACCCGAGGGTGTGCAAATATTCACGTTTGAGAGTGTGTAAACATCAGTGTCTGAGGGTGTGCAAATAGTACTTGATGGTGTGTAAATATTCATGTTTGAGGGGTGTAAACAGCAGTGTTTGAGGGCGTGCAAATAGGACCTGAGGGTGTGCAAATATTCACGTTTGAGGGTGTGTAAACAGCAGTGTCTGAGGGTGTGCAAATAGGACTTCATGGTGTGCAAATATTCATGTTTGAGGGGGTGTAAACAGCAGTGTTTGAGGGCGTGCAAATAGGAGCTGAGGGTGTGCAAATATTCACGTTTGAGGGTGTGTAAACAGCAGTGTCTGAGGGTGTGCAAATAGGACTTGATGGTGTGCAAATATTCATGTTTGAGGGGGTGTAAACAGCAGTGTTTGAGGGCGTGCAAATAGGACCTGAGGGTGTGCAAATATTCACGCTTGAGGGTGTGTAAACAGCAGTGTCTGAGGGTGTGCAAATAGGACTTGATGGTGTGCAAATATTCATGTTTGAGGGGGTGTAAACAGCAGTGTTTGAGGGCGTGCAAATAGGATCTGAAGGTGTGGAAATATCCATGTGTTAGGGGGTGTAAACAGCAGTGTCTGAGGGCGTGCAAATAGGATCTGAGGGTGGGTAAATATTCATGTTTGAGGGCATGTAAACAGCAGTGTTTGAGGGCGTGCAAAGAGGATCTGAGGGTGTACAAATATTCACGTTTGAGGGTGTGTAAACAGCAGTGTTTGAGGGCGTGCAAATAGGATCTGAGGGTGTGCAAATATTCATGTTTGAGGGGGTGTAAACAGCAGTGTTTGAGGGCGTGCAAATAGGACCTGAGGGTGTGCAAATATTCACGTTTGAGGGTGTGTAAACAGCAGTGTCTGAGGGCGTGCAAATAGGATCTGAGGGTGTGCAAATATTCACGTTTGAGGGTGTGTAAACAGCAGTGTTTGAGGGTGTGCAAATAGGATCTGAGAGTGTGCAAATATTCATGTTTGAGGGGGTGTAAACAGCAGTGTTTGAGGGCGTGCAAATAGGACCTGAGGGTGTGCAAATATTCACGTTTGAGGGTGTGTAAACAGCAGTGTTTGAGGGCATGCAAATAGGAAATGAGGGTGTGTAAATATTCATGTTTGAGGGGGTGTAAACAGCAGTGCTTGAGGGCGTGCAAAGAGGATCTGAGGGTGTGCAAATATTCACGTTTGAGGGTGTGTAAAAAGCAGTGTTTGAGGGCGTGCAAATAGGATCTGAGGGTGTGCAAATATTCATGTTTGAGGGGGTGTAAACAGCAGTGTTTGAGGTCGTGCAAATAGGACCTGAGAGTGTGCAAATATTCATGTTTGAGGGGGTGTAAACAGCAGTGTTTGAGGGCGTGCAAATAGGACCTGAGGGTGTGCAAATATTCATGTTTGAGGGTGTGTAAACAGCAGTGTCTGAGGGTGTGCAAATAGGACTTGATGGTGTGCAAATATTCATGTTTGAGGGGGTGTAAACAGCAGTGTTTGAGGGCGTGCAAATAGGACCTGAGGGTGTGCAAATATTCACGTTTGAGGGTGTGTAAACAGCAGTGTCTGAGGGTGTGCAATTAGGACTTAATGGTGTGCAAATATTCATGTTTGAGGGGGTGTAAACAGCAGTGTTTGAGGGCGTACAAATAGGATCTGAAGGTGTGCAAATATCCATGTGTTAGGGGGTGTAAACAGCAGTGTCTGAGGGCGTGCAAATAGGATCTGAGGGTGTGCAAATATTCATGTTTGAGGGGGTGTAAACAGCAGTGTTTGAGGGCGTGCAAATAGGACCTGAGAGTGTGCAAATATTCGTGTTTGAGGGGGTGTAAACAGCAGTGTTTGAGGGCGTGCAAATAGGACCTGAGGGTGTGCAAATATTCATGTTTGAAGGGGTGTAAACAGCAGTGTTTGAGGGCGTGCAAATAGGACCTGAGGGTATGCAAATATTCATGTTTGAGCGGGTGTAAACAGCAGTGTTTGAGGGTGTGCAAATAGGACCTGAGAGTGTGCAAATATTCATGTTTGAGGGGGTGTAAACAGCAGTGTTTGAGGGCTTGCAAATAGGACCTGAGGGTGTGCAAATATTCATGTTTGAGGGGGTGTAAAAAGCAGTGTTTGAGGGCATTCAAATAGGACCTGAGAGTGTGCAATTTTTCATGTGTGAGGGTGTGTAAACAGCAGTGTTTGAGGGCGTGCAAATAGGATCTGAGGCTGTGCAAATATTCATGTTTGAAGGGGTGTAAACAGCAGTGTTTAGGGCATGCAAATAGGACCTGAGGGTGTGCAAATATTCATGTTTGAGGGGGTGTAAACAGCAGTGTTTGAGGGTGTGCAAATAGGACTTGATGGTGTGCAAATATTCATGTTTGAGGGGGTGTAAACAGCAGTGTTTGAGGGTGTGCAAATAGGACTTGATGGTGTGCAAATATTCATGTTTGAGGGGGTGTAAACAGCAGTGTTTGAGGGTGTGCAAATAGGATCTGAGGGTGTGCAAATATTCATGTTTTGGGGGTGTAAACAGCAGTGTTTGAGGGCGTGCAAATAGGATCTGAGGGTGTGCAAATTTTCATGTTTGAGGGGTTGTAAACAGCAGTGTTTGAGGGCGTGCAAAAAGGATCTGAGGGTCTGCAAATATTCACGTGTTAGGGTGTGTAAACAGCCTTGTTTAAGGGCGTGCAAATCAGGATCTGAGGGTCTGCAAATATTCACGTGTTAGGGTGTGTAAACAGCCTCGTTTAAGGGCGTGCAAATCAGGACCTGAAGGGTGTGTAAATATTCCGCTTTGAGCGGGTGTAAACAGCAGTGTTTGATGGCCTGCGAATAGGACCTGAGGATGTGCAAATGTTCATGTTTGAGGGGTTGTAAACAGCAGTGTTTGAGGGCGTGCAAATAGGATCTGAGGGTGTGCAAATATTCATGTTTGAGGGGGTGTAAACAGCAGTGTTTGAGGGCGTGCAAATAGAATCTGAGGGTGTGCAAATATTCATGTTTAAGGGGGTGTAAACAGCAGTGTCTGAGGGTGTGCAAATAGGACCTAAGAGTGTGCAAATATTCATGTTTCAGGGGGTGTAAACAGCAGTGTTTGAGTGCGTGCAAATAGGATCTGAGGGTGCGCAAATATTCACGTTTGAGGCGGTGTAAACAGCAGTGTTTGAGGGTGTGCAAATAGGATCTGGGGGTGTGCAAATATTCACATTTGAGGGTGTGTAAACAGCAGTGTTTGAGGGTGTGCAAATAGGATTTGAGGGTTTGCAAATATTCATGTGTTAGGGAGTGTAAACAGCAGTGTTTGAGGGCGTGCAAATAGGACCTGAGGGTTTGCAAATATTCATGTGTTGGGGTGTAAACAGCAGTGTTTGAGGGCATGCAAATAGGATCTGAGGGTGTGCAAATATTCATGTTTGAGGGGGTGTAAACAGCAGTGTTTGAGGGCGTAGAAAAAGGATCTGAGGGTCTGCAAATATTCATGTTTGAGGGTGTGTAAAGAGCAGTGTTTGAATGCGTGCAAATAGGATCTGAAGGTGTGTAAATATTCACGTGTTAGGGTGTGTAAACAGCCTTGTTTGAGGACGTGCAAATAGGACCTGAAGGGTGTGTAAATATTCCTGTTTGAGGGGGTGTAACAGCAGTGTTTGAGGGCCTGCGAATAGGACCTGAGGATGTGCAAATGTTCATGTTTGAGGGGGTGTAAACAGCAGTGTTTGAAGGCGTGCAAATAGGATCTGAGGGTGTGCAAATATTCATGTTTGAGGGGGTGTAAACAGCAGTGTTTGAGGGCGTGCAAATAGGACCTGAGGGTGTGCAAATATTCATGTTTGAGGGGGTGTAAACAGCAGTGTTTGAGGGCATGCAAATAGGATCTGAGTGTGTGCAAATATTCATGTGTGAGGGGGTGTAAACAGCAGTGTTTGAGGGTGTGCAAATAGGATCTGAAGGCGTACAATTATTCACGTTTGAGGGTGTGTAAAGAGCAGTGTTTGAGGGCGTGCAAATAGGATCTGAGGGTGTGCAAATATTCACGTGTTATGGTGTGTAAACAGCCTTGTTTGAGGGCATGCAAACAGGATCTGAGGGTGTGCAAATATTCATGTTTGAGGGGGGTGTAAACATCCGTGTTTGAGGGCATGCAAATAGGGTCTGAGGATGTGCAAATATTCATGTTTGGGGGGTGCAAACAGCACTGTTTGAGGGAGTGCAAATAGGACCTGAGGGTGTGCAAATCTTCCTGTTTGAGAGGGGTGTAAACAGCAGTATTTGAGGGCGTGCAAAGAGGACCTGAGGGTGTGCAAATATTCCTGTTTGAGGGGGTGGGAACAGCAGTGTTTGAGGGCGTGCAAATAGGACCTGAATCGTGTGTAATTATTCCTGTTTGAGCGGGTGTAAACAGCCTGTTTGAAGGCGTGCAAATAAGACCTGAGAGTGTGCAAATATTCATGTTTGAGGGGGTGTAAACAGCAGTGCTTGAGGGTGTGCAAATAAGACCTGCGAGTGTGCAAATATTCATGTTTGAGGGGGTGTAAACAGCAATGTTTGAGGATGTGTAAATAGGATCTGAGGATCTGCAAATATTCATGTTCGAGGGGGGTGTAAACAGCCTTGTTTGAGGGCGTGTAAATAGTACCTGAGAGTGTGCAAATATTCATGTTTGAGGGGGTGTAAACAGCAGTGTTTGAGGGCCTGCAAATAGGATCTGAAGGTGTGCAAATATTCCTGTTTGAGGGGGTGTAAACATCAGTGTTTGAGGGCGTGCAAATAGTACCTGAGAGTGTGCAAATATTCACATTTGAGGGTGTGTAAACAGCAGTGTTTGAGGGCGTGCAAACAGGACCTGAGGTTTGCAAATATTCCTGTTTGAGGGGGTGTAAACATCAGTGTTTGAGGGCGTGCAAATAGGATCTGAAGGTGTGCAAATATTCCTGTTTGAGGGGGTGTAAACTTCAGTGTTTGAGGGCGTGCAAATAGTACCTGAGAGTGTGCAAATATTCACCTTTGAGGGTGTGTAAACAGCAGTGTTTGAGGGCGTGCAAATAGGACCTGAGGGTGTGCAAATATTCCTGTTTGAGGGGGTGTAAACAGCAGTGTTTGAGGGCGTGCAAATACGATCTGAGGGTGTGCAAATATCCATGTGTTAGGGGGTGTAAACAGCAGTGTCTGAGGGCGTGCAAATAGGATCTGAGGGTGTGCAAATATTCATGTTTGAGGGGGTGTAAACAGCAGTGTTTGAGGGCGTGCAAATAGGACCCGAGGGTGTGCAAATATTCACGTTTGAGAGTGTGTAAACATCAGTGTCTGAGGGTGTGCAAATAGTACTTGATGGTGTGTAAATATTCATGTTTGAGGGGGTGTAAACAGCAGTGTTTGAGGGCGTGCAAATAGGACCTGAGGGTGTGCAAATATTCACGTTTGAGGGTGTGTAAACAGCAGTGTCTGAGGGTGTGCAAATAGGACTTCATGGTGTGCAAATATTCATGTTTGAGGGGGTGTAAACAGCAGTGTTTGAGGGCGTGCAAATAGGAGCTGAGGGTGTGCAAATATTCACGTTTGAGGGTGTGTAAACAGCAGTGTCTGAGGGTGTGCAAATAGGACGTGATGGTGTGCAAATATTCATGTTTGAGGGGGTGTAAACAGCAGTGTTTGAGGGCGTGCAAATAGGACCTGAGGGTGTGCAAATATTCACGTTTGAGGGTGTGTAAACAGCAGTGTCTGAGGGTGTGCAAATAGGACTTGATGGTGTGCAAATATTCATGTTTGAGGGGGTGTAAACAGCAGTGTTTGAGGGCATGCAAATAGGACCTGAGGGTGTGCAAATATTCACGTTTGAGGGGGTGTAAACAGCAGTGTTTGAGGGCGTGCAAATAGGACCCGAGGGTGTGCAAATATTCACGTTTGAGAGTGTGTAAACATCAGTGTCTGAGGGTGTGCAAATAGTACTTGATGGTGTGTAAATATTCATGTTTGAGGGGTGTAAACAGCAGTGTTTGAGGGCGTGCAAATAGGACCTGAGGGTGTGCAAATATTCACGTTTGAGGGTGTGTAAACAGCAGTGTCTGAGGGTGTGCAAATAGGACTTCATGGTGTGCAAATATTCATGTTTGAGGGTGTGTAAACAGCAGTGTTTGAGGGCGTGCAAATAGGAGCTGAGGGTGTGCAAATATTCACGTTTGAGGGTGTGTAAACAGCAGTGTCTGAGGGTGTGCAAATAGGACTTGATGGTGTGCAAATATTCATGTTTGAGGGGGTGTAAACAGCAGTGTTTGAGGGCGTGCAAATAGGACCTGAGGGTGTGCAAATATTCACGCTTGAGGGTGTGTAAACAGCAGTGTCTGAGGGTGTGCAAATAGGACTTGATGGTGTGCAAATATTCATGTTTGAGGGGGTGTAAACAGCAGTGTTTGAGGGCGTGCAAATAGGATCTGAAGGTGTGGAAATATCCATGTGTTAGGTGGTGTAAACAGCAGTGTTTGAGGGCGTGCAAATAGGATCTGAGGGTGTGTAAATATTCATGTTTGAGGGCATGTAAACAGCAGTGTTTGAGGGCGTGCAAAGAGGATCTGAGGGTGTACAAATATTCACGTTTGAGGGTGTGTAAACAGCAGTGTTTGAGGGCGTGCAAATAGGATCTGAGGGTGTGCAAATATTCATGTTTGAGGGGGTGTAAACAGCAGTGTTTGAGGGCGTGCAAATAGGACCTGAGGGTGTGCAAATATTCACGTTTGAGGGTGTGTAAACAGCAGTGTCTGAGGGCGTGCAAATAGGATCTGAGGGTGTGCAAATATTCACGTTTGAGGGTGTGTAAACAGCAGTGTTTGAGGGTGTGCAAATAGGATCTGAGAGTGTGCAAATATTCATGTTTGAGGGGGTGTAAACAGCAGTGTTTGAGGGCGTGCAAATAGGACGTGAGGGTGTGCAAATATTCACGTTTGAGGGTGTGTAAACAGCAGTATTTGAGGGCATGCAAATAGGATCTGAGGGTGTGTAAATATTCCTGTTTGAGGGGGTGTAAACAGCAGTGCTTGAGGGCGTGCAAAGAGGATCTGAGGGTGTGCAAATATTCACGTTTGAGGGTGTGTAAAAAGCAGTGTTTGAGGGCGTGCAAATAGGATCTGAGGGTGTGCAAATAATCATGTTTGAGGGGGTGTAAACAGCAGTGTTTGAGGTCGTGCAAATAGGACCTGAGAGTGTGCAAATATTCATGTTTGAGGGGGTGTAAACAGAAGTGTTTGAGGGCGTGCAAATAGGACCTGAGGGTGTGCAAATATTCATGTTTGAGGGTGTGTAAACAGCAGTGTCTGAGGGTGTGCAAATAGGACTTGATGGTGTGCAAATATTCATGTTTGAGGGGGTGTAAACAGCAGTGTTTGAGGGCGTGCAAATAGGACCTGAGGGTGTGCAAATATTCACGTTTGAGGGTGTGTAAACAGCAGTGTCTGAGGGTGTGCAATTAGGACTTAATGGTGTGCAAATATTCATGTTTGAGGGGGTGTAAACAGCAGTGTTTGAGGGCGTACAAATAGGATCTGAAGGTGTGCAAATATCCATGTGTTAGGGGGTGTAAACAGCAGTGTCTGAGGGCGTGCAAATAGGATCTGAGGGTGTGCAAATATTCATGTTTGAGGGGGTGTAAACAGCAGTGTTTGAGGGCGTGCAAATAGGACCTGAGAGTGTGCAAATATTCGTGTTTGAGGGGGTGTAAACAGCAGTGTTTGAGGGCGTGCAAATAGGACCTGAGGGTGTGCAAATATTCATGTTTGAAGGGGTGTAAACAGCAGTGTTTGAGGGCGTGCAAATAGGACCTGAGGGTATGCAAATATTCATGTTTGAGCGGGTGTAAACAGCAGTGTTTGAGGGTGTGCAAATAGGACCTGAGAGTGTGCAAATATTCATGTTTGAGGGGGTGTAAACAGCAGTGCTTGAGGGCGTGCAAATAGGACCTGAGAGTGGGCAAATATTCATGTTTGAGGGGGTGTAAACAGCAGTGTTTGAGGGCTTGCAAATAGGACCTGAGGGTGTGCAACTATTCATGTTTGAGGGGGTGTAAAAAGCAGTGTTTGAGGGCATGCAAATAGGACCTGAGAGTGTGCAATTTTTCATGTGTGAGGGTGTGTAAACAGCAGTGTTTGAGGGCGTGCAAATAGGATCTGAGGCTGTGCAAATATTCATGTTTGAAGGGGTGTAAACAGCAGTGTTTAGGGCATGCAAATAGGACCTGAGGGTGTGCAAATATTCATGTTTGAGGGGGTGTAAACAGCAGTGTTTGAGGGTGTGCAAATAGGACTTGATGGTGTGCAAATATTCATGTTTGAGGGGGTGTAAACAGCAGTGTTTGAGGGTGTGCAAATAGGACTTGATGGTGTGCAAATATTCATGTTTGAGGGGGTGTAAACAGCAGTGTTTGAGGGCGTGCAAATAGTACCTGAGAGTGTGCAAATATTCACCTTTGAGGGTGTGTAAACAGCAGTGTTTGAGGGCGTGCAAATAGGACCTGAGGGTGTGCAAATATTCCTGTTTGAGGGGGTGTAAACAGCAGTGTTTGAGGGCGTGCAAATACGATCTGAGGGTGTGCAAATATCCATGTGTTAGGGGGTGTAAACAGCAGTGTCTGAGGGCGTGCAAATAGGATCTGAGGGTGTGCAAATATTCATGTTTGAGGGGGTGTAAACAGCAGTGTTTGAGGGCGTGCAAATAGGACCCGAGGGTGTGCAAATATTCACGTTTGAGAGTGTGTAAACATCAGTGTCTGAGGGTGTGCAAATAGTACTTGATGGTGTGTAAATATTCATGTTTGAGGGGTGTAAACAGCAGTGTTTGAGAGCGTGCAAATAGGACCTGAGGGTGTGCAAATATTCACGTTTGAGGGGGTGTAAACAGCAGTGTCTGAGGGTGTGCAAATAGGACTTCATGGTGTGCAAATATTCATGTTTGAGGGGGTGTAAACAGCAGTGTTTGAGGGCGTGCAAATAGGAGCTGAGGGTGTGCAAATATTCACGTTTGGGGGTGTGTAAACAGCAGTGTCTGAGGGTGTGCAAATAGGACGTGATGGTGTGCAAATATTCATGTTTGAGGGGGTGTAAACAGCAGTGTTTGAGGGCGTGCAAATAGGACCTGAGGGTGTGCAAATATTCACGTTTGAGGGTGTGTAAACAGCAGTGTCTGAGGGTGTGCAAATAGGACTTGATGGTTTGCAAATATTCATGTTTGAGGGGGTGTAAACAGCAGTGTTTGAGGGCATGCAAATAGGACCTGAGGGTGTGCAAATATTCACGTTTGAGGGGGTGTAAACAGCAGTGTTTGAGGGCGTGCAAATAGGACCCGAGGGTGTGCAAATATTCACGTTTGAGAGTGTGTAAACATCAGTGTCTGAGGGTGTGCAAATAGTACTTGATGGTGTGTGAATATTCATGTTTGAGGGGTGTAAACAGCAGTGTTTGAGGGCGTGCAAATAGGACCTGAGGGTGTGCAAATATTCACGTTTGAGGGTGTGTAAACAGCAGTGTCTGAGGGTGTGCAAATAGGACTTCATGGTGTGCAAATATTCATGTTTGAGGGTGTGTAAACAGCAGTGTTTGAGGGCGTGCAAATAGGAGCTGAGGGTGTGCAAATATTCACGTTTGAGGGTGTGTAAACAGCAGTGTCTGAGGGTGTGCAAATAGGACTTGATGGTGTGCAAATATTCATGTTTGAGGGGGTGTAAACAGCAGTGTTTGAGGGCGTGCAAATAGGACCTGAGGGTGTGCAAATATTCACGCTTGAGGGTGTGTAAACAGCAGTGCCTGAGGGTGTGCAAATAGGACTTGAGGGTCTGCAAATATTCATGTTTGAGGGTGTGTAAAGAGCAGTGTTTGAATGCGTGCAAATAGGATCTGAAGGTGTGTAAATATTCACGTGTTAGGGTGTGTAAACAGCCTTGTTTGAGGACGTGCAAATAGGACCTGAAGGGTGTGTAAATATTCCTGTTTGAGGGGGTGTAACAGCAGTGTTTGAGGGCCTGCGAATAGGACCTGAGGATGTGCAAATGTTCATGTTTGAGGGGGTGTAAACAGCAGTGTTTGAAGGCGTGCAAATAGGATCTGAGGGTGTGCAAATATTCATGTTTGAGGGGGTGTAAACAGCAGTGTTTGAGGGCGTGCAAATAGGACCTGAGGGTGTGCAAATATTCATGTTTGAGGGGGTGTAAACAGCAGTGTTTGAGGGCATGCAAATAGGATCTGAGTGTGTGCAAATATTCATGTGTGAGGGGGTGTAAACAGCAGTGTTTGAGGGTGTGCAAATAGGATCTGAAGGCGTACAATTATTCACGTTTGAGGGTGTGTAAAGAGCAGTGTTTGAGGGCGTGCAAATAGGATCTGAGGGTGTGCAAATATTCACGTGTTATGGTGTGTAAACAGCCTTGTTTGAGGGCATGCAAACAGGATCTGAGGGTGTGCAAATATTCATGTTTGAGGGGGGTGTAAACATCCGTGTTTGAGGGCATGCAAATAGGGTCTGAGGATGTGCAAATATTCATGTTTGGGGGGTGCAAACAGCACTGTTTGAGGGAGTGCAAATAGGACCTGAGGGTGTGCAAATCTTCCTGTTTGAGAGGGGTGTAAACAGCAGTATTTGAGGGCGTGCAAAGAGGACCTGAGGGTGTGCAAATATTCCTGTTTGAGGGGGTGGGAACAGCAGTGTTTGAGGGCGTGCAAATAGGACCTGAATCGTGTGTAATTATTCCTGTTTGAGCGGGTGTAAACAGCCTGTTTGAAGGCGTGCAAATAAGACCTGAGAGTGTGCAAATATTCATGTTTGAGGGGGTGTAAACAGCAGTGCTTGAGGGTGTGCAAATAAGACCTGCGAGTGTGCAAATATTCATGTTTGAGGGGGTGTAAACAGCAATGTTTGAGGATGTGTAAATAGGATCTGAGGATCTGCAAATATTCATTTTCGAGGGGGGTGTAAACAGCCTTGTTTGAGGGCGTGTAAATAGTACCTGAGAGTGTGCAAATATTCATGTTTGAGGGGGTGTAAACAGCAGTGTTTGAGGGCCTGCAAATAGGATCTGAAGGTGTGCAAATATTCCTGTTTGAGGGGGTGTAAACATCAGTGTTTGAGGGCGTGCAAATAGTACCTGAGAGTGTGCAAATATTCACATTTGAGGGTGTGTAAACAGCAGTGTTTGAGGGCGTGCAAACAGGACCTGAGGTTTGCAAATATTCCTGTTTGAGGGGGTGTAAACATCAGTGTTTGAGGGCGTGCAAATAGGATCTGAAGGTGTGCAAATATTCCTGTTTGAGGGGGTGTAAACTTCAGTGTTTGAGGGCGTGCAAATAGTACCTGAGAGTGTGCAAATATTCACCTTTGAGGGTGTGTAAACAGCAGTGTTTGAGGGCGTGCAAATAGGACCTGAGGGTGTGCAAATATTCCTGTTTGAGGGGGTGTAAACAGCAGTGTTTGAGGGCGTGCAAATACGATCTGAGGGTGTGCAAATATCCATGTGTTAGGGGGTGTAAACAGCAGTGTCTGAGGGCGTGCAAATAGGATCTGAGGGTGTGCAAATATTCATGTTTGAGGGGGTGTAAACAGCAGTGTTTGAGGGCGTGCAAATAGGACCCGAGGGTGTGCAAATATTCACGTTTGAGAGTGTGTAAACATCAGTGTCTGAGGGTGTGCAAATAGTACTTGATGGTGTGTAAATATTCATGTTTGAGGGGGTGTAAACAGCAGTGTTTGAGGGCGTGCAAATAGGACCTGAGGGTGTGCAAATATTCACGTTTGAGGGTGTGTAAACAGCAGTGTCTGAGGGTGTGCAAATAGGACTTCATGGTGTGCAAATATTCATGTTTGAGGGGGTGTAAACAGCAGTGTTTGAGGGCGTGCAAATAGGAGCTGAGGGTGTGCAAATATTCACGTTTGAGGGTGTGTAAACAGCAGTGTCTGAGGGTGTGCAAATAGGACGTGATGGTGTGCAAATATTCATGTTTGAGGGGGTGTAAACAGCAGTGTTTGAGGGCGTGCAAATAGGACCTGAGGGTGTGCAAATATTCACGTTTGAGGGTGTGTAAACAGCAGTGTCTGAGGGTGTGCAAATAGGACTTGATGGTGTGCAAATATTCATGTTTGAGGGGGTGTAAACAGCAGTGTTTGAGGGCATGCAAATAGGACCTGAGGGTGTGCAAATATTCACGTTTGAGGGGGTGTAAACAGCAGTGTTTGAGGGCGTGCAAATAGGACCCGAGGGTGTGCAAATATTCACGTTTGAGAGTGTGTAAACATCAGTGTCTGAGGGTGTGCAAATAGTACTTGATGGTGTGTAAATATTCATGTTTGAGGGGTGTAAACAGCAGTGTTTGAGGGCGTGCAAATAGGACCTGAGGGTGTGCAAATATTCACGTTTGAGGGTGTGTAAACAGCAGTGTCTGAGGGTGTGCAAATAGGACTTCATGGTGTGCAAATATTCATGTTTGAGGGTGTGTAAACAGCAGTGTTTGAGGGCGTGCAAATAGGAGCTGAGGGTGTGCAAATATTCACGTTTGAGGGTGTGTAAACAGCAGTGTCTGAGGGTGTGCAAATAGGACTTGATGGTGTGCAAATATTCATGTTTGAGGGGGTGTAAACAGCAGTGTTTGAGGGCGTGCAAATAGGACCTGAGGGTGTGCAAATATTCACGCTTGAGGGTGTGTAAACAGCAGTGTCTGAGGTTGTGCAAATAGGACTTGATGGTGTGCAAATATTCATGTTTGAGGGGGTGTAAACAGCAGTGTTTGAGGGCGTGCAAATAGGATCTGAAGGTGTGGAAATATCCATGTGTTAGGTGGTGTAAACAGCAGTGTCCGAGGGCGTGCAAATAGGATCTGAGGGTGTGTAAATATTCATGTTTGAGGGCATGTAAACAGCAGTGTTTGAGGGCGTGCAAAGAGGATCTGAGGGTGTACAAATATTCACGTTTGAGGGTGTGTAAACAGCAGTGTTTGAGGGCGTGCAAATAGGATCTGAGGGTGTGCAAATATTCATGTTTGAGGGGGTGTAAACAGCAGTGTTTGAGGGCGTGCAAATAGGACCTGAGGGTGTGCAAATATTCACGTTTGAGGGTGTGTAAACAGCAGTGTCTGAGGGCGTGCAAATAGGATCTGAGGGTGTGCAAATATTCACGTTTGAGGGTGTGTAAACAGCAGTGTTTGAGGGTGTGCAAATAGGATCTGAGAGTGTGCAAATATTCATGTTTGAGGGGGTGTAAACAGCAGTGTTTGAGGGCGTGCAAATAGGACGTGAGGGTGTGCAAATATTCACGTTTGAGGGTGTGTAAACAGCAGTATTTGAGGGCATGCAAATAGGATCTGAGGGTGTGTAAATATTCCTGTTTGAGGGGGTGTAAACAGCAGTGCTTGAGGACGTGCAAAGAGGATCTGAGGGTGTGCAAATATTCACGTTTGAGGGTGTGTAAAAAGCAGTGTTTGAGGGCGTGCAAATAGGATCTGAGGGTGTGCAAATAATCATGTTTGAGGGGGTGTAAACAGCAGTGTTTGAGGTCGTGCAAATAGGACCTGAGAGTGTGCAAATATTCATGTTTGAGGGGGTGTAAACAGAAGTGTTTGAGGGCGTGCAAATAGGACCTGAGGGTGTGCAAATATTCATGTTTGAGGGTGTGTAAACAGCAGTGTCTGAGGGTGTGCAAATAGGACTTGATGGTGTGCAAATATTCATGTTTGAGGGGGTGTAAACAGCAGTGTTTGAGGGCGTGCAAATAGGACCTGAGGGTGTGCAAATATTCACGTTTGAGGGTGTGTAAACAGCAGTGTCTGAGGGTGTGCAATTAGGACTTAATGGTGTGCAAATATTCATGTTTGAGGGGGTGTAAACAGCAGTGTTTGAGGGCGTACAAATAGGATCTGAAGGTGTGCAAATATCCATGTGTTAGGGGGTGTAAACAGCAGTGTCTGAGGGCGTGCAAATAGGATCTGAGGGTGTGCAAATATTCATGTTTGAGGGGGTGTAAACAGCAGTGTTTGAGGGCGTGCAAATAGGACCTGAGAGTGTGCAAATATTCGTGTTTGAGGGGGTGTAAACAGCAGTGTTTGAGGGCGTGCAAATAGGACCTGAGGGTGTGCAAATATTCATGTTTGAAGGGGTGTAAACAGCAGTGTTTGAGGGCGTGCAAATAGGACCTGAGGGTATGCAAATATTCATGTTTGAGCGGGTGTAAACAGCAGTGTTTGAGGGTGTGCAAATAGGACCTGAGAGTGTGCAAATATTCATGTTTGAGGGGGTGTAAACAGCAGTGCTTGAGGGCGTGCAAATAGGACCTGAGAGTGGGCAAATATTCATGTTTGAGGGGGTGTAAACAGCAGTGTTTGAGGGCTTGCAAATAGGACCTGAGGGTGTGCAACTATTCATGTTTAAGGGGGTGTAAAAAGCAGTGTTTGAGGGCATGCAAATAGGACCTGAGAGTGTGCAATTTTTCATGTGTGAGGGTGTGTAAACAGCAGTGTTTGAGGGCGTGCAAATAGGATCTGAGGCTGTGCAAATATTCATGTTTGAAGGGGTGTAAACAGCAGTGTTTAGGGCATGCAAATAGGACCTGAGGGTGTGCAAATATTCATGTTTGAGGGGGTGTAAACAGCAGTGTTTGAGGGTGTGCAAATAGGACTTGATGGTGTGCAAATATTCATGTTTGAGGGGGTGTAAACAGCAGTGTTTGAGGGTGTGCAAATAGGACTTGATGGTGTGCAAATATTCATGTTTGAGGGGGTGTAAACAGCAGTGTTTGAGGGCGTGCAAATAGTACCTGAGAGTGTGCAAATATTCACCTTTGAGGGTGTGTAAACAGCAGTGTTTGAGGGCGTGCAAATAGGACCTGAGGGTGTGCAAATATTCCTGTTTGAGGGGGTGTAAACAGCAGTGTTTGAGGGCGTGCAAATACGATCTGAGGGTGTGCAAATATCCATGTGTTAGGGGGTGTAAACAGCAGTGTCTGAGGGCGTGCAAATAGGATCTGAGGGTGTGCAAATATTCATGTTTGAGGGGGTGTAAACAGCAGTGTTTGAGGGCGTGCAAATAGGACCCGAGGGTGTGCAAATATTCACGTTTGAGAGTGTGTAAACATCAGTGTCTGAGGGTGTGCAAATAGTACTTGATGGTGTGTAAATATTCATGTTTGAGGGGTGTAAACAGCAGTGTTTGAGAGCGTGCAAATAGGACCTGAGGGTGTGCAAATATTCACGTTTGAGGGGGTGTAAACAGCAGTGTCTGAGGGTGTGCAAATAGGACTTCATGGTGTGCAAATATTCATGTTTGAGGGGGTGTAAACAGCAGTGTTTGAGGGCGTGCAAATAGGAGCTGAGGGTGTGCAAATATTCACGTTTGGGGGTGTGTAAACAGCAGTGTCTGAGGGTGTGCAAATAGGACGTGATGGTGTGCAAATATTCATGTTTGAGGGGGTGTAAACAGCAGTGTTTGAGGGCGTGCAAATAGGACCTGAGGGTGTGCAAATATTCACGTTTGAGGGTGTGTAAACAGCAGTGTCTGAGGGTGTGCAAATAGGACTTGATGGTTTGCAAATATTCATGTTTGAGGGGGTGTAAACAGCAGTGTTTGAGGGCATGCAAATAGGACCTGAGGGTGTGCAAATATTCACGTTTGAGGGGGTGTAAACAGCAGTGTTTGAGGGCGTGCAAATAGGACCCGAGGGTGTGCAAATATTCACGTTTGAGAGTGTGTAAACATCAGTGTCTGAGGGTGTGCAAATAGTACTTGATGGTGTGTAAATATTCATGTTTGAGGGGTGTAAACAGCAGTGTTTGAGGGCGTGCAAATAGGACCTGAGGGTGTGCAAATATTCACGTTTGAGGGTGTGTAAACAGCAGTGTCTGAGGGTGTGCAAATAGGACTTCATGGTGTGCAAATATTCATGTTTGAGGGTGTGTAAACAGCAGTGTTTGAGGGCGTGCAAATAGGAGCTGAGGGTGTGCAAATATTCACGTTTGAGGGTGTGTAAACAGCAGTGTCTGAGGGTGTGCAAATAGGACTTGATGGTGTGCAAATATTCATGTTTGAGGGGGTGTAAACAGCAGTGTTTGAGGGCGTGCAAATAGGACCTGAGGGTGTGCAAATATTCACGTTTGAGGGTGTGTAAACAGCAGTGTCTGAGGGTGTGCAAATAGGACTTGATGGTGTGCAAATATTCATGTTTGAGGGGGTGTAAACAGCAGTGTTTGAGGGCATGCAAATAGGACCTGAGGGTGTGCAAATATTCACGTTTGAGGGGGTGTAAACAGCAGTGTTTGAGGGCGTGCAAATAGGACCCGAGGGTGTGCAAATATTCACGTTTGAGAGTGTGTAAACATCAGTGTCTGAGGGTGTGCAAATAGTACTTGATGGTGTGTAAATATTCATGTTTGAGGGGTGTAAACAGCAGTGTTTGAGGGCGTGCAAATAGGACCTGAGGGTGTGCAAATATTCACGTTTGAGGGTGTGTAAACAGCAGTGTCTGAGGGTGTGCAAATAGGACTTCATGGTGTGCAAATATTCATGTTTGAGGGTGTGTAAACAGCAGTGTTTGAGGGCGTGCAAATAGGAGCTGAGGGTGTGCAAATATTCACGTTTGAGGGTGTGTAAACAGCAGTGTCTGAGGGTGTGCAAATAGGACTTGATGGTGTGCAAATATTCATGTTTGAGGGGGTGTAAACAGCAGTGTTTGAGGGCGTGCAAATAGGACCTGAGGGTGTGCAAATATTCACGCTTGAGGGTGTGTAAACAGCAGTGTCTGAGGTTGTGCAAATAGGACTTGATGGTGTGCAAATATTCATGTTTGAGGGGGTGTAAACAGCAGTGTTTGAGGGCGTGCAAATAGGATCTGAAGGTGTGGAAATATCCATGTGTTAGGTGGTGTAAACAGCAGTGTCCGAGGGCGTGCAAATAGGATCTGAGGGTGTGTAAATATTCATGTTTGAGGGCATGTAAACAGCAGTGTTTGAGGGCGTGCAAAGAGGATCTGAGGGTGTACAAATATTCACGTTTGAGGGTGTGTAAACAGCAGTGTTTGAGGGCGTGCAAATAGGATCTGAGGGTGTGCAAATATTCATGTTTGAGGGGGTGTAAACAGCAGTGTTTGAGGGCGTGCAAATAGGACCTGAGGGTGTGCAAATATTCACGTTTGAGGGTGTGTAAACAGCAGTGTCTGAGGGCGTGCAAATAGGATCTGAGGGTGTGCAAATATTCACGTTTGAGGGTGTGTAAACAGCAGTGTTTGAGGGTGTGCAAATAGGATCTGAGAGTGTGCAAATATTCATGTTTGAGGGGGTGTAAACAGCAGTGTTTGAGGGCGTGCAAATAGGACGTGAGGGTGTGCAAATATTCACGTTTGAGGGTGTGTAAACAGCAGTATTTGAGGGCATGCAAATAGGATCTGAGGGTGTGTAAATATTCCTGTTTGAGGGGGTGTAAACAGCAGTGCTTGAGGGCGTGCAAAGAGGATCTGAGGGTGTGCAAATATTCACGTTTGAGGGTGTGTAAAAAGCAGTGTTTGAGGGCGTGCAAATAGGATCTGAGGGTGTGCAAATAATCATGTTTGAGGGGGTGTAAACAGCAGTGTTTGAGGTCGTGCAAATAGGACCTGAGAGTGTGCAAATATTCATGTTTGAGGGGGTGTAAACAGAAGTGTTTGAGGGCGTGCAAATAGGACCTGAGGGTGTGCAAATATTCATGTTTGAGGGTGTGTAAACAGCAGTGTCTGAGGGTGTGCAAATAGGACTTGATGGTGTGCAAATATTCATGTTTGAGGGGGTGTAAACAGCAGTGTTTGAGGGCGTGCAAATAGGACCTGAGGGTGTGCAAATATTCACGTTTGAGGGTGTGTAAACAGCAGTGTCTGAGGGTGTGCAATTAGGACTTAATGGTGTGCAAATATTCATGTTTGAGGGGGTGTAAACAGCAGTGTTTGAGGGCGTACAAATAGGATCTGAAGGTGTGCAAATATCCATGTGTTAGGGGGTGTAAACAGCAGTGTCTGAGGGCGTGCAAATAGGATCTGAGGGTGTGCAAATATTCATGTTTGAGGGGGTGTAAACAGCAGTGTTTGAGGGCGTGCAAATAGGACCTGAGAGTGTGCAAATATTCGTGTTTGAGGGGGTGTAAACAGCAGTGTTTGAGGGCGTGCAAATAGGACCTGAGGGTGTGCAAATATTCATGTTTGAAGGGGTGTAAACAGCAGTGTTTGAGGGCGTGCAAATAGGACCTGAGGGTATGCAAATATTCATGTTTGAGCGGGTGTAAACAGCAGTGTTTGAGGGTGTGCAAATAGGACCTGAGAGTGTGCAAATATTCATGTTTGAGGGGGTGTAAACAGCAGTGCTTGAGGGCGTGCAAATAGGACCTGAGAGTGGGCAAATATTCATGTTTGAGGGGGTGTAAACAGCAGTGTTTGAGGGCTTGCAAATAGGACCTGAGGGTGTGCAACTATTCATGTTTAAGGGGGTGTAAAAAGCAGTGTTTGAGGGCATGCAAATAGGACCTGAGAGTGTGCAATTTTTCATGTGTGAGGGTGTGTAAACAGCAGTGTTTGAGGGCGTGCAAATAGGATCTGAGGCTGTGCAAATATTCATGTTTGAAGGGGTGTAAACAGCAGTGTTTAGGGCATGCAAATAGGACCTGAGGGTGTGCAAATATTCATGTTTGAGGGGGTGTAAACAGCAGTGTTTGAGGGTGTGCAAATAGGACTTGATGGTGTGCAAATATTCATGTTTGAGGGGGTGTAAACAGCAGTGTTTGAGGGTGTGCAAATAGGACTTGATGGTGTGCAAATATTCATGTTTGAGGGGGTGTAAACAGCAGTGTTTGAGGGCGTGCAAATAGTACCTGAGAGTGTGCAAATATTCACCTTTGAGGGTGTGTAAACAGCAGTGTTTGAGGGCGTGCAAATAGGACCTGAGGGTGTGCAAATATTCCTGTTTGAGGGGGTGTAAACAGCAGTGTTTGAGGGCGTGCAAATACGATCTGAGGGTGTGCAAATATCCATGTGTTAGGGGGTGTAAACAGCAGTGTCTGAGGGCGTGCAAATAGGATCTGAGGGTGTGCAAATATTCATGTTTGAGGGGGTGTAAACAGCAGTGTTTGAGGGCGTGCAAATAGGACCCGAGGGTGTGCAAATATTCACGTTTGAGAGTGTGTAAACATCAGTGTCTGAGGGTGTGCAAATAGTACTTGATGGTGTGTAAATATTCATGTTTGAGGGGTGTAAACAGCAGTGTTTGAGAGCGTGCAAATAGGACCTGAGGGTGTGCAAATATTCACGTTTGAGGGGGTGTAAACAGCAGTGTCTGAGGGTGTGCAAATAGGACTTCATGGTGTGCAAATATTCATGTTTGAGGGGGTGTAAACAGCAGTGTTTGAGGGCGTGCAAATAGGAGCTGAGGGTGTGCAAATATTCACGTTTGGGGGTGTGTAAACAGCAGTGTCTGAGGGTGTGCAAATAGGACGTGATGGTGTGCAAATATTCATGTTTGAGGGGGTGTAAACAGCAGTGTTTGAGGGCGTGCAAATAGGACCTGAGGGTGTGCAAATATTCACGTTTGAGGGTGTGTAAACAGCAGTGTCTGAGGGTGTGCAAATAGGACTTGATGGTTTGCAAATATTCATGTTTGAGGGGGTGTAAACAGCAGTGTTTGAGGGCATGCAAATAGGACCTGAGGGTGTGCAAATATTCACGTTTGAGGGGGTGTAAACAGCAGTGTTTGAGGGCGTGCAAATAGGACCCGAGTGTGTGCAAATATTCACGTTTGAGAGTGTGTAAACATCAGTGTCTGAGGGTGTGCAAATAGTACTTGATGGTGTGTAAATATTCATGTTTGAGGGGTGTAAACAGCAGTGTTTGAGGGCGTGCAAATAGGACCTGAGGGTGTGCAAATATTCACGTTTGAGGGTGTGTAAACAGCAGTGTCTGAGGGTGTGCAAATAGGACTTCATGGTGTGCAAATATTCATGTTTGAGGGTGTGTAAACAGCAGTGTTTGAGGGCGTGCAAATAGGAGCTGAGGGTGTGCAAATATTCACGTTTGAGGGTGTGTAAACAGCAGTGTCTGAGGGTGTGCAAATAGGACTTGATGGTGTGCAAATATTCATGTTTGAGGGGGTGTAAACAGCAGTGTTTGAGGGCGTGCAAATAGGACCTGAGGGTGTGCAAATATTCACGCTTGAGGGTGTGTAAACAGCAGTGTCTGAGGGTGTGCAAATAGGACTTGATGGTGTGCAAATATTCATGTTTGAGGGGGTGTAAACAGCAGTGTTTGAGGGCGTGCAAATAGGATCTGAAGGTGTGGAAATATCCATGTGTTAGGTGGTGTAAACAGCAGTGTCTGAGGGCGTGCAAATAGGATCTGAGGGTGTGTAAATATTCATGTTTGAGGGCATGTAAACAGCAGTGTTTGAGGGCGTGCAAAGAGGATCTGAGGGTGTACAAATATTCACGTTTGAGGGTGTGTAAACAGCAGTGTTTGAGGGCGTGCAAATAGGATCTGAGGGTGTGCAAATATTCATGTTTGAGGGGGTGTAAACAGCAGTGTTTGAGGGTGTGCAAATAGGACCTGAGGGTGTGCAAATATTCACGTTTGAGGGTGTGTAAACAGCAGTGTCTGAGGGCGTGCAAATAGGATCTGAGGGTGTGCAAATATTCACGTTTGAGGGTGTGTAAACAGCAGTGTTTGAGGGTGTGCAAATAGGATCTGAGAGTGTGCAAATATTCATGTTTGAGGGGGTGTAAACAGCAGTGTTTGAGGGCGTGCAAATAGGACGTGAGGGTGTGCAAATATTCACATTTGAGGGTGTGTAAACAGCAGTATTTGAGGGCATGCAAATAGGATCTGAGGGTGTGTAAATATTCCTGTTTGAGGGGGTGTAAACAGCAGTGCTTGAGGGCGTGCAAAGAGGATCTGAGGGTGTGCAAATATTCACGTTTGAGGGTGTGTAAAAAGCAGTGTTTGAGGGCGTGCAAATAGGATCTGAGGGTGTGCAAATAATCATGTTTGAGGGGGTGTAAACAGCAGTGTTTGAGGTCGTGCAAATAGGACCTGAGAGTGTGCAAATATTCATGTTTGAGGGGGTGTAAACAGAAGTGTTTGAGGGCGTGCAAATAGGACCTGAGGGTGTGCAAATATTCATGTTTGAGGGTGTGTAAACAGCAGTGTCTGAGGGTGTGCAAATAGGACTTGATGGTGTGCAAATATTCATGTTTGAGGGGGTGTAAACAGCAGTGTTTGAGGGCGTGCAAATAGGACCTGAGGGTGTGCAAATATTCACGTTTGAGGGTGTGTAAACAGCAGTGTCTGAGGGTGTGCAATTAGGACTTAATGGTGTGCAAATATTCATGTTTGAGGGGGTGTAAACAGCAGTGTTTGAGGGCGTACAAATAGGATCTGAAGGTGTGCAAATATCCATGTGTTAGGGGGTGTAAACAGCAGTGTCTGAGGGTGTGCAAATAGGATCTGAGGGTGTGCAAATATTCATGTTTGAGGGGGTGTAAACAGCAGTGTTTGAGGGCGTGCAAATAGGACCTGAGAGTGTGCAAATATTCGTGTTTGAGGGGGTGTAAACAGCAGTGTTTGAGGGCGTGCAAATAGGACCTGAGGGTGTGCAAATATTCATGTTTGAAGGGGTGTAAACAGCAGTGTTTGAGGGCGTGCAAATAGGACCTGAGGGTATGCAAATATTCATGTTTGAGCGGGTGTAAACAGCAGTGTTTGAGGGTGTGCAAATAGGACCTGAGAGTGTGCAAATATTCATGTTTGAGGGGGTGTAAACAGCAGTGCTTGAGGGCGTGCAAATAGGACCTGAGAGTGGGCAAATATTCATGTTTGAGGGGGTGTAAACAGCAGTGTTTGAGGGCTTGCAAATAGGACCTGAGGGTGTGCAAATATTCATGTTTGAGGGGGTGTAAAAAGCAGTGTTTGAGGGCATGCAAATAGGACCTGAGAGTGTGCAATTTTTCATGTGTGAGGGTGTGTAAACAGCAGTGTTTGAGGGCGTGCAAATAGGATCTGAGGCTGTGCAAATATTCATGTTTGAAGGGGTGTAAACAGCAGTGTTTAGGGCATGCAAATAGGACCTGAGGGTGTGCAAATATTCATGTTTGAGGGGGTGTAAACAGCAGTGTTTGAGGGTGTGCAAATAGGACTTGATGGTGTGCAAATATTCATGTTTGAGGGGGTGTAAACAGCAGTGTTTGAGGGTGTGCAAATAGGACTTGATGGTGTGCAAATATTCATGTTTGAGGGGGTGTAAACAGCAGTGTTTGAGGGCGTGCAAATAGGATCTGAGGGTGTGCAAATATTCATGTTTTGGGGGTGTAAACAGCAGTGTTTGAGGGCGTGCAAATAGGATCTGAGGGTGTGCAAATTTTCATGTTTGAGGGGTTGTAAACAGCAGTGTTTGAGGGCGTGCAAAAAGGATCTGAGGGTCTGCAAATATTCACGTGTTAGGGTGTGTAAACAGCCTTGTTTAAGGGCGTGCAAATCAGGATCTGAGGGTCTGCAAATATTCACGTGTTAGGGTGTGTAAACAGCCTCGTTTAAGGGCGTGCAAATCAGGACCTGAAGGGTGTGTAAATATTCCGCTTTGAGCGGGTGTAAACAGCAGTGTTTGATGGCCTGCGAATAGGACCTGAGGATGTGCAAATGTTCATGTTTGAGGGGTTGTAAACAGCAGTGTTTGAGGGCGTGCAAATAGGATCTGAGGGTGTGCAAATATTCATGTTTGAGGGGGTGTAAACAGCAGTGTTTGAGGGCGTGCAAATAGAATCTGAGGGTGTGCAAATATTCATGTTTAAGGGGGTGTAAACAGCAGTGTCTGAGGGTGTGCAAATAGGACCTAAGAGTGTGCAAATATTCATGTTTCAGGGGGTGTAAACAGCAGTGTTTGAGTGCGTGCAAATAGGATCTGAGGGTGCGCAAATATTCACGTTTGAGGCGGTGTAAACAGCAGTGTTTGAGGGTGTGCAAGTAGGATCTGGGGGTGTGCAAATATTCACATTTGAGGGTGTGTAAACAGCAGTGTTTGAGGGCGTGCAAATAGGATTTGAGGGTTTGCAAATATTCATGTGTTAGGGAGTGTAAACAGCAGTGTTTGAGGGCGTGCAAATAGGACCTGAGGGTTTGCAAATATTCATGTGTTGGGGTGTAAACAGCAGTGTTTGAGGGCATGCAAATAGGATCTGAGGGTGTGCAAATATTCATGTTTGAGGGGGTGTAAACAGCAGTGTTTGAGGGCGTACAAAAAGGATCTGAGGGTCTGCAAATATTCATGTTTGAGGGTGTGTAAAGAGCAGTGTTTGAATGCGTGCAAATAGGATCTGAAGGTGTGTAAATATTCACGTGTTAGGGTGTGTAAACAGCCTTGTTTGAGGACGTGCAAATAGGACCTGAAGGGTGTGTAAATATTCCTGTTTGAGGGGGTGTAACAGCAGTGTTTGAGGGCCTGCGAATAGGACCTGAGGATGTGCAAATGTTCATGTTTGAGGGGGTGTAAACAGCAGTGTTTGAAGGCGTGCAAATAGGATCTGAGGGTGTGCAAATATTCATGTTTGAGGGGGTGTAAACAGCAGTGTTTGAGGGCGTGCAAATAGGACCTGAGGGTGTGCAAATATTCATGTTTGAGGGGGTGTAAACAGCAGTGTTTGAGGGCATGCAAATAGGATCTGAGTGTGTGCAAATATTCATGTGTGAGGGGGTGTAAACAGCAGTGTTTGAGGGTGTGCAAATAGGATCTGAAGGCGTACAATTATTCACGTTTGAGGGTGTGTAAAGAGCAGTGTTTGAGGGCGTGCAAATAGGATCTGAGGGTGTGCAAATATTCGCGTGTTATGGTGTGTAAACAGCCTTGTTTGAGGGCATGCAAACAGGATCTGAGGGTGTGCAAATATTCATGTTTGAGGGGGGTGTAAACATCCGTGTTTGAGGGCGTGCAAATAGGGTCTGAGGATGTGCAAATATTCATGTTTGGGGGGTGCAAACAGCACTGTTTGAGGGAGTGCAAATAGGACCTGAGGGTGTGCAAATCTTCCTGTTTGAGAGGGGTGTAAACAGCAGTGTTTGAGGGCGTGCAAAGAGGACCTGAGGGTGTGCAAATATTCCTGTTTGAGGGGGTGGGAACAGCAGTGTTTGAGGGCGTGCAAATAGGACCTGAATCGTGTGTAATTATTCCTGTTTGAGCGGGTGTAAACAGCCTGTTTGAAGGCGTGCAAATAAGACCTGAGAGTGTGCAAATATTCATGTTTGAGGGGGTGTAAACAGCAGTGCTTGAGGGTGTGCAAATAAGACCTGCGAGTGTGCAAATATTCATGTTTGAGGGGGTGTAAACAGCAGTGTTTGAGGATGTGTAAATAGGATCTGAGGATCTGCAAATATTCATGTTCAAGGGGGGTGTAAACAGCCTTGTTTGAGGGCGTGCAAATAGTACCTGAGAGTGTGCAAATATTCATGTTTGAGGGGGTGTAAACAGCAGTGTTTGAGGGCGTGCAAATAGGATCTGAAGGTGTGCAAATATTCCTGTTTGAGGGGGTGTAAACATCAGTGTTTGAGGGCGTGCAAATAGTACCTGAGAGTGTGCAAATATTCACATTTGAGGGTGTGTAAACAGCAGTGTTTGAGGGCGTGCAAACAGGACCTGCTGGTGTGCAAATATTCCTGTTTGAGGGGGTGTAAACATCAGTGTTTGAGGGCGTGCAAATAGGATCTGAAGGTGTGCAAATATTCCTGTTTGAGGGGGTGTAAACATCAGTGTTTGAGGGTGTGCAAATAGTACCTGAGAGTGTGCAAATATTCACCTTTGAGGGTGTGTAAACAGCAGTGTTTGAGGGCGTGCAAATAGGACCTGAGGGTGTGCAAATATTCCTGTTTGTGGGGGTGTAAACATCAGTGTTTGAGGGCGTGCAAAAAGAACCTGAGGGTGTGCAAATATTCCTGTTTGAGGGAGTGTAAACAGCAGTGGTTGAGGGCGTCCAAATAGGACATGAGGGTGTGCATATGTTCCTGTTTGAGGGGGTGTAAACAGCAGTGTTTGAGGGCGTGCGAATAGGACCTAAGGGTGTGCAAATATTCACGTTTTAGGGGGGTGTAAACAGCAGTGTGAGGGCCTGCAAATAGGATCTGAGGATGTGCAAATATTCACGTTTGAGGGAGGTGTAAACAGCAGTGTTTGAGTGCGGCAAATATTAGGGTTTGTGGTGCAAATACAAGTGTGAGTGTATGAGTGTGAGTGAATATCGTGTGTATGAGGGTAAACAAGGTCTGTGTTACCTGATTGTGTAAAAGTGTGTGTTGATGGTAGTGTTTGAAGATGTGAATGCTCGTGTATGAGTATGAGTGAAAATCAGTGAAGGAGTGTAAACAAGATGTTTGTTGCCTGATTGTGTATAAGTGTGTGTTGATGTTAGTGAATGGTAATGTGTATGGTTGTGTATGAGTGAATATCCGTGAAGGAGTGTAAACAAGATGTTTGTTGCCTGATTGTGTATAAGTGTGTGTTGATGGTAGTGATTGGTGATGTGTAAGGTTGTGTATGAGTGAATATCGGTGTATGATGTAAACAAGGTGTGTGTTGCCTGATTGTGTTGATGGTCGTGTTTGGAGATGTGTATGGTTGTGTATGAGTGAATATGGGTGTATGAGTGTAAACATGGTGTGTATGGCCTAATCGTGTATGTATGTTGATGGAAGTGTTTGGAGATGTGTATGGTTGTGTATGAGTAAGAGTGATTATGAGTGTGTTGCCTGATTGTGTATGTGTGTGTTGATGGTCGTGTTTAAAGATGTGTATGGTTGTGTATGAGTGAATATCGGTGTAGGAGTGTAAACAAGGTGAATGTGTGTTGTTGGTCGTGTTAGCATATGTGTATGGTTGTGAATGAGTGTGAGTGAATATTGGTGTAGGAGTGTAAACAAGGTTTGTGTTGCCTGATTGTGTATGTGTGTGTTGATGGTCATGTTTGAAGATGTGTAAGGTTGTGTATGAGTGAATTTCGGTGTAGAAGTGTAAACAAGGTGTGTGTTGCCTGATTGTGTATGTGTGTTTTGATGGTAGTGATTGGAGATGTGTAACTTTGTGTATGTGTGAATATCGGTGTAGAAGTGTAAACAAGGTTTGTGTTGCCTGATTGTGTATGAGTGTGTTGATGGTCGTGTTTGAAGTTGTGTATGGGTGTGTATGAGTGTGAGTGAATATTGGTGTATGAGTAAACAAGGTGTATGTGTGTTGATGGTCGTGTTTGAAGATGTGTAAGGTTGTGTATGAGTGAATATCGGTGTATGAGTGTAAAGATGGTGTGTGTGAGTTTACTAATCATAGTGACGAGGATCATTGCACCAGGGTGTGCAAACATCAGACAATGGTATTTTTAAGTGCATTTATGTGACAGCGAGTGAGGATGTGTGAGTATCAGTGGATGAGGCTGAGAGTGTCAGTGTATGAGGGTACGAATGGTAATGTATGAGTGTGTTTGAATGTGTTCGCATGGCAGTGTATGAGGGTGTAAATGAGTGTATGAATGTGATAATAGTAGTGTGACGCTGTGAATCACAGTGTGTGAGGGTGTGTGAATAGTGGGAGTGTAGCTGGCAGAATATGAGTGTGGTGTGCAAATAATAGCGTATGAGTGTTTGAATGACAGTACCTGGGTGCATGAATGAGTACATGAGGGAATGAGTATATGAATGTGTGAATAGCAGGGAATGGGTGCTGAGTGAAGATCAGTGCATGAGTGTAAATAGTCCAGGAGGGGGTTAATGCTCGTGGGTGAGCCACAGCACGTGAATGTGTGAACAGCTGTGTATGGGGTCGTGTGAAAAGCAGCATATGAGTGTGTGCAGATAGTGTACGAGCATGGAAATGAAGGGTGAGTGTATGAGGACCACCCTATGTAGGGCTTGAATGACAATGTATGAGGTTGTGCAAATAGGATTATGTTATGTGAACATCAGTGTATGGGGGTTTGTATGGCGGTGTGTGACAGTGGGAATAGGATGACTTTATACTATGCGAAGAGTGGCGTATAAGGGTTTGAATGCTAGTGGTGTGTGTGAATAGGATTATTTTATACTATGTAAACAGTAGCATATGAAGGTTTGAATGGCAGTGTGTGAGGGTGTGTGAATAAGATTATATTATGTGAACAGAGCGTATGAGGGTTTGAATGACAATGTGTAAAGGGTATATGAAAAGGATTCAATTATGAGAACAGTGGTGTGTGTGGGTTTGAATGGCAGTGTATGAGGGTGTGAGAATAGGATTATGTTATGTGAACAGCTTCATATGAGGGTTTGAATTGGCAGTGTATGAGGGTGTTTGAATAGGATTACTTTATAATAAGTGAACAGTGTCGTATGAGGGTTTGAATTGGCAGTGTATGAGGGTGTATGAATAGGATTACTTTATAATAAGTGAACAGTGGCATATGAGGGTTTGAATGGCATTGTTTGAGGGTGAGTGAATAGGATTACTTTATACTATGTGAACAGCGGTGTATGAGGGTTAGAATGGCACTGTGTGAGGGTGTGTGAAAAGGATTATGTTATATGAACAGTGGCGTATGAGGGCTTGAATTGGCACTGTATGAGGGTGTATGAATAGGATTACTCTATAATATGTGAACAGTGGTGTATGACGGTTTGAATGGTAGTGTGTGAGGGTGTGTGAATTAGATTTCTTTATGGTATGTGAACAGCAATGTATGAGGGTTTGATTGACAGTGTGTGAGGGTGTGTGAATTGAATTACTTTAAAGTATGTGAACAGTGGTGTATGAGGGTTTGAATGGCAGTGTGTGAGGGTGAGTGAATAGGATTACTTTATACTATGTGAACAGCGGTGAATGAGGGTTAGAATGGCACTGTGTGAGGGTGTGTGAATTGAATTACTTTAAAGTATGTGAACAGCCGTGAATGAGGGTTAGAATGGCACTGTGTGAGGGTGAGTGAATAGGATTATTTTATGTGAACAGTTTCGTTTGAAGGCTTGAATTGGCAGTGTATGAGGGTGAGTGAATAGGATTACTCTATAATATGTGAACAGTGGTGTATGAGGGTTTGAATGGTAGTGTGTGAGGGTGAGTGAATAGGATTACTCTATAATATGTGAACAGTGGTGTATGGGGGTTTGAATGGTAGTGTGTGAGGGTGAGTGAATAGGATACCTCTATCATATGTGAACAGTGGTGTATGAGGGTTTGGATGGTAGTGTGTGAGGGTGTGTGAATTAGATTTGTTTATGGTATGTGAACAGTGGTGTATGAGGGTTTGAATGGCAGTGTGAGGGTGTGTGAATTGGATTACTTTATGGTATTTGAACAGCGGTGTATGAGGGTTTGAATGGCAGTGTATGAGAGTGTGCGAATGGGATTATGTTATGTGAACAGTGGCGTATGAGGGTTTGAATTGGCAGTGTATGAGTGTGTATGAATAAGATTACTTTATAATACGTGAACAGTGGTGTATGAGGGCTTGAATGGCAGTGGGTGAGCGTATTTGAATGGGATTATATTATGTGATGTGAACATTGGCGTATGAGCATTCGAACAGCAGTGTATGAGGGTGTGTGAATGGGAGTACTTTATACTATGTGATCAGTGGTGTATGAGGGTTTGAATGACCGTGTGTGAGGGCATTTAAATAGGATTATATTTTGCGAACATCGGTGTATGAGGGTTAAATGGGCCCTCTTTTTTCAGATCCATTACTTTGCCAAACAACTATTTCATATCATTTGCTTCTGATTTCAAATTAGGCCAGATTACCTTTGCTTTGGATTAATTCATATGTACATGTAACAGAACTATAAATCTTTGATGACATCACTGATAAAGCACTGTCATATGCAGCAAAGAGGTACTGAGTGTACGTGTGTGGATCCATAGCACGAAAATCACGTAGGCCCTGGAGGTAAGCGTGATTGTGTGCGTCGAAAGTAATGTTGTTCATCCTTTAGAAATCATGAAAGTCTGAGGTGCAGGTATTACTCCTTGTTAAAGGAGGCAAAGGCTCAGCGCTCCTCATGTGGGTTGAGGAGGTATTTTCAGTGCTTAATTTGAGCCTGTGGTTTCCGGTGCTCAGCACTGGCACTTAATTGCCAATGCCGGCACTTATGACGGCGGTCTGTCACATGGTGGCGCTGTTTGTGTAATTATGGTCTGAGTAGAACAACAGTTGTTTATTAATTCAATGTACATTAAAAATGACTCATTCCTGCCTCCCAGGTCAGCGCCTTGAGACCCCCATGGGTGAGTAGCGCTTAAAATACCCTGATTGATTGACTGATGCTTAAAACTTTAGGGGCCTGAACCTGTCGGTGTCATCCCACGTGCAGGAGTGTGATGGTTTCTAGTTGTGTTGGTACTGTCACTGGCATCGCTGTAGGTCAATCGGTGGTGCAGGCTGCAGTGGCCCCCTGATGAGGGTCCTGGCACTTTATTTATTAGAAATTAAGCACTGGTGTATTTTTGAAAGTAAGTTGAGTGTTAAAGCCAAGGTCCGTTCCAAACAATCTGTGAGAAATGCCAAACTTTCTGTTCACATTAGATAATCCACCAGTGGAAATGTGGGTCTGTGCCCAGATCAAAGAGTTGTGATGCAGTTGTAAAGACACATGTTATGTGGAAGGACATATGCAAGGAGTGGCTGTTTACTTCCGGAACTTCGCTGAAGGTTTTGAGGCATTGGAGAATGGTGAATAATGCAGAATGCAAGGATGTTCCACCTAAAGGTGGTTTATCTCTCACTGTGTTGTAAACATGACTCTTACGTCGTGTGCCACTGTGCCCATCTCAGGAATGGATGTAGTATATCTTACTATACCATGAAGTGTGGTCATTCGAGCCTGGAACACAGCGTCTTTACGTTGCAAATGTGCACTTGTCAAACTCTTGACTTAATGCCGAGGCATGGGAAGTGTTGAAGTGGGTGACCCCATCCAGGTGAATTGAACATTATTCACACCTCTAGTGCTCTGAATTACTTCAAGGCCTTAAAACCTATAGGACGGTGTCACAATGACTGTGTGATGTCATCAGTGGTGTCATTTAACAAGTCATGAGTGATGCAATATGTGAGTTCATAAGCAGTACATGGCAGGGGCGCAATGCATAATTAACTCAGTAAAATATAACTTGTGAATTTTAGTGTTGTTTGGTTTTTTAAACATTTGTTTTTTACATTACTACAACACTTAACTATAACATCACTTTAACCCTTGTTTTGTTCAGTGAATTTCAGTTTTTTTGATCATATTCTGGTATTTTCTTTTTTATCATACTCACCCAAGTTCCTCACTGATTATAGATTTTTGACCAGCGCCACGCAGGCGGCCACCTCCTGGCCACGCACAGCCTTAGGGTCTGGGTGGCATAAGGATGACCGCAGAGCCTGTGGTCAGACCCTGCACCCTTCCTCCCCGCGAGGAACCATCCCTCCAAAACTGCCATTCATTCAACCCCTTGTAATGGCCAGCCAATCAGATTGCTAGGTCCCGCAGAACTTTAAGGGCTGACAGGTAAAAAAGCCCTCTCGGCCAATCAGAGTTGTTTATTTTTTTAATTTGTGGTACTGCTGGGGTACCATGGTACCAAAAGCTGAGATATCACTATATTTTGACCTTTAATTTTTCAAAAATGGCTGAACGGTGCCATTCTTTTCTGCAGTTTTTTTCAGTATCGTTTCAGCTGTTTTTTTCTGTATCGCTTTTGAAAATTCTTATGTGGAATTTCATGGGAATAAGGCATTTTGGGACCCCTCATCCCTTTTTTCTCCGACTTTTTTTGAGTACCCCAGAACTATTTAGAGGAAGGAGGTGCTGTGGATGGAGATTTTTTGGGGAAAGTTCTGTGAAGACACGTTCCCAAAAGTATTAGCTAAAGAATAGGTGCTCTTCCTACGGAAACTGTGACCTGACTACAGCTACACAACGCAAAGATATAAATGTTTATATTTATCTATATGTCTCTCTGTGTCTCTCTCTCCCACAAGGCAAAATCCCCCGCCCTTTCTCCATAGACTTTTTAAGATACACTAATGCAAGATCTGTTGAATTACACCAAATTTGCAGGAAGCTGGTGTAGTCCTTACAGCGTGCTTTCTGTGAGTTGGTATAACTCCAGGAAGCTTCGGTGTCAGTGCGCTTTGCAAATAGCACTTAAGATAAGATAAGATAAATATGTTCCTTAGTTTTTGTGGAAGTACGGTAAAAACATATTTGTAAACCTGAACGGTTGGGTTCAAGGGACTCTTGCACCCAATTTTAAACAATAAAGCATTCTGATTGGCCCAGAGAAAATTTTTCTTTGAGCCAATTTGCTGCTGCAGGAGTGAGACTCCGACAGGAGCGAGCGCTCTGATTGGCTGCCAGCAACATGAATAAAAATGTTTCTGGCAGTCATTACAGGACTCGGGGATTTAGTTCCAAAGAAAAACAAGGATTTGCAGTGCAATAGATCTCGCGGTTACGAGACTTTGAGCTACTGGCACTGAAAATGTCAGTAGCTTAAATTCTCGGAAATGCGAGACCTACTGAATTTGCAAATATTGCTTGTTTCCAAGCGCCCCATGCTGCGCTTGCATTTAATAGAGGCCACGCCCCTTTCTTTAGATGAGCCACGTCTAAAGAAAGGAGGTGGCTGCTATTAAGTGCAAGCGCGGCATGAGGCACTTGGAAACAACCCACACAAAAAATATTTATAAAGCAATAGGTATTGCATTTGCGAGAGTTTGAGCTATTAACGCTTTCAATGCCAATAGCTCAAACACTCCTAAATGCGAGACCAGTGGCGGCCGCCATTGTCCCGGCTGCCTGGAAAGTGAAAGCGCGCATGGCGCGCTGAATGTTGCTACCAAGCACGTCGTGCCTGCAATTAGACAAAACTTACTAAAGAAATAGTGCACACAGACTAAATAACACAGACGGTGTAACAACAGAAGTAAAAGGTCCAGACCTCATGGGAGGTCACAAATGAAGACAAAGTGGTACTAAGGAGAGACTAACAACCCTATTTACGAATCAGAAGCCATCATTTACGAGGACAGTGACGCAAGCCAATGACAAATATGGGCGGAGTGTGGGTGGAGCTTCACGTGCATACTCAAATACAGCATGCCTCGCAGCGCATGCCCTGCCCAGGCTCGACCTAATGATCTAAAAGAGGGCAGGGAGAGATACCCTTCCCCCTCAGGCTCTGTGGGGGGGGGGGCAGAAGGAGAGACAGCTACAAGGTGTGTGAGGCCGTCTAAGAACGAAAGATAGTTCCAGTGTGCACGAGGCAGTCTATGAACGTGACGCAGGTGCCAGGTGTGGGAGCTAATCTTTGAATGGGAGCCAACTATCAGGTGAGGGAGACGAATATGTGACATTACAACACAATCATTCACATCGCAGTACGTTATATCGCAGTTATTACAATGCATAGAGGCGCTGGACTTAGGAATGGTATGATTTACTGTTCCAACTCCAGCCTACGTAACAGTAGGGAAGGTGTTGGAATAGTAAATCACAGTATTCCGTAGTGTAGAGCGCCATCCAGCGCAAGTCGTTGTAACGACTTGCGTTGTAATGACCGCGATGTAAATGGATTGCGGTGTAACGACCGCGCTGTAAAGGTCGTTCGCAGATGGAAACAGTCTATGAATCTGAGACAGCGATAAGGTAAGGAGACAGGCTATGAATACGAGACCGTTGTGATGTGTGAGTGGCCGTCTATGGACATGAGACAGTTATTCAGTGTGGAAAACCGTCTGTGGATATGAGGCAGCTAGGAGGTGTGGAGGCAGGCTATGGACATGAGACAGCTTGGAGGTGTGGAGACAGGCTATGAATATGAGACAGCTTGGAGGTGTGGAGATAGGCTATGAATATGAGACAGCTTGGAGGTGTGGAGACAGGCTATGAATGAGACAGCTTGGAGGTGTGGAGACAGGCTATGGACGTGAGACAGCTAGGAGGTGTGGAGACCGGCTATGAATATGAGACAGCTAGAAGGTGTGGAGACAGGCTATGGACGTGAGACAGCTTGGAGGTGTGGAGACCGGCTATGAATATGAGACAGCTTAGAGGTGTGGAGACCGGCTATGAATATGAGACAGCTAGAAGGTGTGGAGACAGGCTATGGACGTGAGACAGCTTGGAGGTGTGGAGACCGGCTATGAATATGAGACAGCTAGAAGGTGTGGAGACAGGCTATGGACGTTAGACAGCTTGGAGGTGTGGAGACCGGCTATGAATATGAGACAGCTTGGAGGTGTGGAGACCGGCTATGAATATGAGACAGCTAGAAGGTGTGGAGACAGGCTATGGACGTGAGACAGCTTGGAGGTGTGGAGACAGGCTATGAATATGAGACAGCTAGAAGGTGTGGAGACCGCCACTAGACATGAGACAGTTATTCACTGTAGGAGGCTGTTTAAGGACGTGAGATTGCTAGGAGGTGTGTAGACAGCCTATGACTGCGGATCCAAGTAGTGATTGTAAGAAACAGTTTATTAAAGCGAGAGAGCCGGGGCATGTTTATGTAGACAGTAAGTACATGTGACAGTCATTGAGAGCGCAGGAGAGACTGCAGGAAACGCCCGAGTGACAGCCTCTCTGTGACTTCATGCACACCCAGCCTCCTGGCTGTTATTGTTGGGTTTTATTGCCTCTTCCTTCCTTTTGTGGCACTTTCCTGCAGGGTCGGACAGGGACAGACAGAGTTCTTGGCACCAAGCTAGAGTTAGTGAAGCTGAGAGGTAAAAAAGAGCCCCATGTTTGCAGACCCGGGACCTTATGAACGTGTCAAGGCCCTGGAGGAGCGCTTGCAAGGTATGGGACGGGCGGCTGGACGGGTTTGAGCCTTCCGCAGGCCATGCTTGTGGCAATATCAGGGAGATCGACAGAAACAAGCATTTGCAATGCAATGTGTTTCGTATTTGCACGAGTTTAAGCTATTGGCATTGTAAACGACAATGTCTTTTATTTATGTTTTAAAAACCGACACATGAATAAAAGGCACTGTCAGTGGCATAACAAAGGCCCCCACAGCCACCACAGTGCGGGTGGGGAGGGGTGTCCAAGCTCCAGGGCCCCTTCAGCAGAGTGCCCTGACTTTAGAGCTCCTGGTTAAGTCTGGAAGGGGCCCCTCCATGTACTTTGCAGGGGGCCCCCCTCAAGTTTCTTTATGCCACTGGGCATTGTCATTTAACAATGCCAATAGCTTAAAGTCTCACAAATGTGAGACCTATTGCATTGCAAATGCTTGCTAATTTAAGCATTCCATCTGTCACTTTTTGCATTTCTACTTTGCCCTACGTTGCAGATGTGTTCCTGGCATGGGTACCTTAGCTTGGTGCAGCGCCCTACTGACGTAGCACGACAACGCCTGGTGTTACTTGTGTTACCATGCGGCGAAGAGGAGGCCTGGCCATTTGGACTGAACTGTACCTTCTGGGGCCGGGCCGAGACTGATTTCCTAATGTTGGATCTCAGTGGCACGGAGAGGAAAAAGCGGTTGATGAGAGAGCGGGCGAGTTCATAACAGTGGCAGATCTTTAAAATATACGTCATCTTATGTTTTTCTACAGATCTTGTATATTTTTGTCATAAAAACAGTGGCAGCCAGCATGGCTCGTGGGTGAGGGGGATGTGAGGGGGGAGGGTCGTGGGCAGAGGGGGAGGTCGCGTGAGGATGCGCAAAACAGAAACAAAAATGTTTTAAAAATTAACTTACCTTCCCGCTGGGTCCCGTGTCTCTGCCCTATGCTCTCCTCAAGAATCAGGAAGCACAGCCAGGTCCCACTGACCAATCACAACACTGCAATGCAGCATTGTGATTGGTTATGAGCGTCCTGGTTTGACGTTGAACTAGAGACCGGTGGCCTGGGCATGTTATCCACGCATGCTCTAATGCAGCCCGCATGGAGAAAGGGGAAAGTGCCCATGACTGGTTTGGGTGGCCCGAGAGGGTCGATCAAACAGTCATTGTGCACTTAGGAGTGGACAAATCACTCCTCCATAGCCCAGCCCAGACAGCAAAGCAGGCCCGCCCACCCGCTCGCCCGCAAAGCAGCCCCGCCCACCCGCTCGCCCGCAAAGCAGCCCCGCCCACCCGCTCGTCCGCAAAGCAGTCCCGCCCACCCGCTCGCCCGCAAAGCAGCCCCGCCCACCCGCTTGTCCGCAAAGCAGCACAGAAATAAGATGATAGCATAAAGTTATTCTTATTTTATGTTTACTCTTCTCGCACTGCTTGAAAGCAGTGGGGCGACGTTCCTCCGCCATGGTGGATGAGCCGCCACTGCTTGAAAGAACAGTATATGTGGAGAAGGGCTGTAGCTGTTCTTTCCAGCTCCCCCTCTCCTACCCAACGGTGAGTGCCAGAGCTTGGGGCAGGAGAGTGCCCGCTCTGCCCAGCCCAGTGCCGTAAGGCCAGAGGGAAGGGAGCTCGGTCCTGCTTTCTCTCTCTGGAGGCTGAACTGGGAGGAGGGGAACGGTGACTGCTGTTGACTGCGGGGCTGGTACATTTCAAGGCTGAGGAGTGACATAGTGCCTGTAGTGGAAGCAGAGGTAAGAATAAATAAATAAGAGAGCAAGAATAAATAGATAACAAGCAGTGCGTAATGATGTACGTAAAGCGTGCGCCATAGTAATTACATTTTAAATATCATCACTGCGTGTCCAAGTCTGCTTGGAAAGTGAAAGCTGTTGCAGGAAAGCAGGCCGCGCCTGAAACTCATGAAAGAAAATAGCGCTCACAGACTAAATAGGACATATGTGTAACAACAGAAGTAATAAGGGCCAGTACTGATGGGCGTTTACAAATGAAGACGAGGCGGCACTAAGGAGGGAATAATACGCCTATTTACAAATCAGAAGCCAGCATTTACAAAGGACAATGACACAAACCAATGAAAAATATGGGCGGACAGTGGGCGGAGCTTCAAGTCCGTACTCCAATGCAGCATGCCTCGCAGCGCAGCGCATGCGCTGCCCAGGCTCGACCTAAAAAGGAGCCCAGCAGACCATAAAACAGGCCCTCAAACGGCCAAAGTCGGACACATCTGGTGGAAGTGGCGGTGGCGGTGGGTGGTCACCGTGTTTATTCATTTTATTGCATTTTTGTGATTTTATAAAGCATGGCCGTGGTCTGGACGCATCAGAGCCCTTTACAAGAGAACAGATGCCAAATGATCCAAGCAGGCGTACGGCGGGCCGCAGCAGGTACAACTGCATCGAGAGGACCTGAGTGAGGATTTTATGGGGATGCCTGAAAGAAGCGAGATCCCGTAGTCAAGCCTGGAAAGAACCAACGCCTGTACAACTGACCGTAGGTCCATGTCTGGATGATCTGCCTGACTCCCAGGCCAGCCGCAGTTGGAACCGGGGGCTCTTGGCATGGTGTCCTATGAGGCTTGAGGCTGAGTTGGCTGTTGGAGGTGAGGCCAAGTGGCATGTAAATGTAAATGTATTGTGACTTATATAGCTCACGTATCACCCGAAGGCATCAAGGCGCTTGCCTTGGGAACCCGTCCTGGCTTTTCCCTGTGAGATAACCCCTACTGGGCAACCCCAAGGTGAAAGCCAGGCATCCCGCAGCAGGTGGGCCGCCGTAGTGGAGATTAAGCAAGCTATTGCCCAGAGTTGCAGCGTGGGACCCCATGATTAGAGTAGGCACCGAGGTGAGAATTATCAAGTCCGTGGACATTTTTGGGCTCAGGACCCTGCTGCGTCGGGAATTGAACCCTGGTCCCGGGCCAGACCTCTGCATCAGGGTCTGCCGCTCTAATCAGGCACTCCGAGGCTGGGGAGCTCCATCCAATCTTGCACACTTTGATTGGCTTTCTTCAGAGACATCAGAAGCAATTCATAGTGTTTTTAGGACTTAGTTTAATGTGGTGATTCGACAGCCATGATTGATTTCTTATCAAAGTGTTGGATGGGTGGTCGACGTCATCCGGGGATGTGAGCGTCAAATAAATTTGGGCTTCATCGCCGTTCATGTTTCAGCATTTGTTAGAGTTGCGCAGAAAGGCTCAAAATAGAGATTGAATAGGGTTGGAGAAAGGATCGACCCTTGGGGGACTCCTTGTTGTAGGCTAGCTGACTTCGAGACTGATCCCAAAGTTCACTACTTGGAGCCATTCATCCGATTGGAGGGGATCCAGTTATAGATGACAACTCCCATTCCCATCTTGACCTTTAAACGTTCAGCCAATAGCCAATCGGGCTCTTTTGACCTTGACTCGGTGGCCCCCTCCCGTCCCCTAGACCTGCCTGGATTCACCTGTATTGGCCTCAAATGTTTGGCTTTTTCCACATGGATTGGATGCAGTTTGCACTAGTGATTGCTTGACGTGAGATCACAGTTGTTTTCCAGGCGCTATGCTGCTTGTGATTTTGATGTGCATTGGCCGGGATGGGTTCAAGGTTGGCAGTGCCACCTCTGGATCTTGGTATCATGTAAAACATATCACATTTAATTCACCATTCACTTCTGGACATGATGGATCTTGGAGGTTGATCAGGGCCTTGGGGCTGGGGGTGCTGGTCCTCCAGGGACCTGGGAGGCACACCTCTGTGGCTCTCTGGTGTGAGAGCTGCAGGCTGCCCCATGGGACCGAGCTTGGCCCAGTTGCACAGTCCTAACCCTCCAGAGGTGGAAGGGAGCTGTCTTGAAGGCACTTGCTGTAGAGAAGATGCACATTTGTATGGTTGGAAGCCATGCTTGCGGTGAGTTTTATTCTTTAAGACCAGTTACAGGATTTGTACTCCAAGGGTATGTTGATGTCTTTTGTGGAGCCGAGCAGCGAAGCATCTTCCTGCGCTACCCCAAGTCCCAGGTAAAGGGTATGAATGCGCTCTATTTACCCAATACGGCACATTCCTGTCATTTTCCCTTGTGCTTGAACCTTGGCAGCCTAGCACCAACGCAGGCACCCTTGCACCAATGCAGACACCCTTGCAGCAATGCAGGCGCCCTTGCACCAACGCAGGCACCCTTGCACCAACGCAGGCACCCTTGCACCAACGCAGGCACCCTTGCACCAATACAGACACCCTTGCACCAATGCAGACACCCTAGCACCAATGCAGGCGCCCTTGCAGCAACGCAGGCACCCTTGCACCAATGCAGGCACCCTTGCACCAATGCAGGCGCCCTTGCAGCAACGCAGGCACCCTTGCACCAATGCAGGCACCCTTGCACCAACGCAGGCACCCTTGCACCAACGCAGGCACCCTTGCACCAACGCAGGCACCTTTGCACCAACGCAGGCCCCCTTGCACCAATGCAGGCACCCTAGCACCAACGCAGGCACCCTTGCACCAATGCAGGCACCCTACCAACAACGCAGGCACCCTTGCACCAATGCAGGCGCCCTTGCACCAACGCAGGCACCCTTGCACCAACGCAGGCACCCTTGCACCAACGCAGGCACCCTTGAACCAACGCAGGCACCCTTGCACCAATGCAGGCACCCTAGCACCAACGCAGGCACCCTTGCACCAATGCAGGCACCCTTGCACCAATACAGGCATCCTTGCACCAACGCAGGCACCCTTACACCAACGCAGGCACCCTTGCACCAACGCAGGTACCCTTGCACCAACGCAGGCACCCTTGCACCAACGCAGGCACCCTAGCACCAATGCAGGCACCCTTGCACCAACGCAGGCACCCTAGCACCAACGCAGGCACCCTTGCACCAACGCAGGCACCCTTGCACCAACGCAGGCACCCTTGCACCAATACAGACACCCTTGCACCAATACAGACACCCTTGCACCAATGCAGGTGCCCTTGCAGCAACGCAGGCACCCTTGCACCAATGCAGGCACCCTTGCACCAACGCAGGCGCCCTTGCAGCAACGCAGGCACCCTTGCACCAATGCAGGCACCCTTGCACCAACGCAGGCACCCTTGCACCAACGCAGGCACCCTTGCACCAACGCAGGCACCCTTGCACCAACGCAGGCACCCTTGCACCAACGCAGGCACCCTTGCACCGATGCAGGCACCCTAGCACCAACGCAGGCACACTTGCACCAATGCAGGCACCCTACCAACAACGCAGGCACCCTTGCACCAATGCAGGCGCCCTTGCACCAACGCAGGCACCCCTGCACCAACGCAGGCACCCTTGCACCAACGCAGGCACCCTTGCACCAACGCAGGCACCCTAGCACCAACGCAGGCACCCTTGCACCAATGCAGGCACCCTTGCACCAATACAGGCATCCTTGCACCAACGCAGGCACCCTTACACCAACGCAGGCACCCTTGCACCAACGCAGGCACCCTTGCACCAACGCAGGCACCCTTGCACCAACGCAGGCACCCTTGCACCAACGCAGGCACCCTTGCACCAATGCAGGCACCCTTGCACCAATGCAGGCACCCTTGCAGGCACCCTTGCACCAACGCAGGCACCCTTGCACCAACGCAGGCACCCTTGCACCAACGCAGGCACCCTTGCACCAATGCAGGCACCCTAGCACCAACGCAGGCACCCTTGCACCAATGCAGGCGCCCTTGCACCAACGCAGGCACCCTACCACCAACGCAGGCACCCTTGCACCAATACAGTCATCCTTGCACCAACGCAGGCACCCTTGCACCAATGCAGGCACCCTAGCACCAACGCAGGCACCCTTGCACCAATGCAGGCACCCTTGCACCAATACAGGCATCCTTGCACCAACGCAGGCACCCTTAGACCAACGCAGGCACCCTTGCACCAACGCAGGCACCCTTGCACCAACGCAGGCACCCTTGCACCAACGCAGGCACCCTTGCACCAACGCAGGCACCCTTGCACCAACGCAGGCACCCTAGCACCAACGCAGGCACCCTTGCACCAACGCAGGCACCCTTACACCAACGCAGGCACCCTTGCACCAACGCAGGCACCCTTGCACCAATGCAGGCACCCTAGCACCAACGCAGGCACCCTTGCACCAATGCAGGCACCCTAGCACCAACGCAGGCGCCCTTGCACCAACGCAGGCACCCTACCACCAACACAGGCACCCTTGCACCAATACAGGCATCCTTGCACCAACGCAGGCACCCTTGCACCAATGCAGGCACCCTAGCACCAACGCAGGCACCCTTGCACCAATGCAGGCACCCTTGCACCAATACAGGCATCCTTGCACCAACGCAGGCACCCTTACACCAACGCAGGCACCCTTGCACCAACGCAGGCACCCTTGCACCAACGCAGGCACCCTTGCACCAACGCAGGCACCCTAGCACCAATGCAGGCACCCTTGCACCAATGCAGGCACCCTTGCACCAACGCAGGCACCCTTGCACCAACACAGGCACCCTTGCACCAATGCAGGCACCCTTGCACCAACGCAGGCACCCTTGCACCAATGCAGGCACCCTTGCACCAATGCAGATACCCTTACACCGTGGTGCAAAGGAGCCTGCATTGCATGCAGGACTGTTTTTGTGCAGGAATAGACACCTCCCAGCACAAAAACAATCCTGAGAGCCTTTTCCTCTTTCTATGTGTGCTGCAGAATGCAGCGCACAAAGAGGAAAAAAACTAGGAGAAATAAAGATATTTCTCCTCGTTAACGGCTCTCCCGGGAGGCGTATGTGTTTGGAGCATTGTCGTGTTTATCTGTTCTTGTAAATCTGGGAGAGTCAAAATCCATCGATACTGGATAAGAACCCGCATGCAGCGCCCATGGAAACGCCTCCCTGGCGCAGAGTGTTGCAACGCAGGGATTTGTGCTGCGCTACATTACGAAGGATTTATGAAGCCAAGCATGGCTACGCAAGGCAGCCTACAGTGGCTTCATAAATCTCCTTTTTTATCTGCTTCACTGTCCAGGAGGCGCTAGAGTGACACGAAGGGCTGATGAATAAACCCCCAAGAGTGGACCGCAGTAAGGATGGAAGAGCTGGGCCAAGAAACACTCCGTAGGTTGGCTTTGCGCGGCTTCATAAGTCTTCATGAGAGCCCTGCGTCATGCACGTGCCATCTTACATGGTGCAGAAGTGAGGCAGGCCCTCATTCATAAGCCCCAAGTCCCGTTTACTTTCTGCATACCTGGATTCTGCTGTTTGAGCAAGGTATCTCGTGATCAGAGAAGTACTCTTTCTATTCGGTAGATGATGCTCTGTGCCCTGATTGGCACTTTCATAACCAGCCAATCAGAAGAAAGCATTGGAATGTTGCCTTCGCAGCCTCTGCAGAGTGTTGCGGGATGTAACAGACAGAGGTTTTATGTGGTGACATGCGGCATTTGAAGGATGACGCTGATCGTCTCCATCATAAACTGGAGTCCATTACTGCAGGCTTGTGGGGGGGGGGCGCTCAACCCAATGACGTGGGCTGATGAGACACGACTTATCACATAATCATCAGAGCAGGAGACATTACTATGAGTAAGACGTGAGAGGTAGGGTGTCAGAGTTACAGGAATACTCATGCACCGCAGTGAAGATTAGCAGTCTGTCTGTCTGTCTGTCTGTCTGTCTGTCTATTTGTCTATTGATCCATCTATCTGCTGTCTGTCAATCTGTCGGTCAGCCTGTCTGTCTGTATAGACATATTTGGTGAATCTGCAATATATTCCCCATAGGAAATATTTGGCCACCTTGAAGTTACTTCACTAAGTTGCTGTTCACCCTATGTGGGAAGGGTATGCCCAGACGTGGGTCCCTTGCTCACTAAGCCACTGGAGTCAAGCTATCCTGGCTGAAGACGGCTGATAGCCAGAAACCAGTCCCAGGATGCTTGTTTCCGGTCCAGGGAAGGCATGGCTTGGCAGTTCGGTCTGGACTGTTCCCATGAGGCACAGGGTCTAGACTGATTTGCATATGGCCATGTCTGAACTGGGGTGGCTTGGTGAGCAAAATAAGGATGGATTAAACCCAGATCTGTGACTGGGGGTGAATGTTTAGCCATTGTGCAACATTCCGTCCATCATCTTTTTTGTTTTGCCTGGTCAGGGGCGGCGGAAGTTATAAGGAGTTTTAAACGAGTCTTTAAAACAGAGTTTCATTCGATTTCTGACAAATGACAACTTTGAACCTGAACGAAAATGTGTCAAAGTTGGTGGTGACAAAGGGCGCATTTTCTTTTTATTGAGAACACAAAAGAGAGAACAAGTGAGAAACAAAATTGAGGCTACCATGATAGATAGTGCAAATACAAAGAGAACAAGCATTGGCAAAGCCAATAGGTCTCACCTTTAACATGCCAGTGCTGGCCATTTGTGAGTGGACTCTTTCTGGTTAACACAAACACCCCAAAGGGCAGCTGTGCCCTCAATAGCAGATGTTTCTTGTAATGGGGTGTTGCTCATTTTATCGAATTTGGAAGAGAGTCTGCAGGACGATGAAATGGTCCTGCCTCGATGCTCCTGACCGATGGGCATTGGTCTTTCATGGCCTTTGTCTGTTGAACCCCGCAGCCCTCTCACGCGACTCCTCTGCCTTTCCCTGGGACTCCTCCATTCCTCTTTCCTCCACTGACCCATTTGATATTACTACTCTCTGCCTCCTTGTTCTGTCTCCTTTCCAGAAACGCTCCATGGCAGCCATCTTCCACCTATTACTGTGCTCCGCTTCGCATTATCTTCACACCCCTGAACGACGACTCGGTCATCGACAGTCTTCCATCTGTGACCCTAGTTCGCTTCTCTCCTCCACACCCTGTGTTTTCCCCTCCACATCCCCTGTATTTAGTAACCTATCGCCTTCCTTGTGCTGGTACCCTAAACTTTCTTGTGATCTTATACTCCCAGATCTGCTGGCCAAGACTCATGTTGTTTATGTTAATTAAATGTTACTTCCTTACAGGAGGTCACTCAGGGGGGAAGAGCCAAAGAGTGACCGCAAAGAACCCCTGATTCTCACTGTCGTGGTCCCCCCGGCCCTTCAGCAGAGCCCAACTCCAGGACACCTCAATATAGACGTCATATATGAGACGCCCGCCTGAAACCACCCAGATGCCAATGCTTGTTCTTGTGCGAGGAGTCCTTCTCTGCACCCCACCCCACAGCAATAACCTCCAGGAAACACAAATGCATCCTAAACCCATGTCGAGGCACAAAGGGCTTTATTTACATCTCCTACGTTTAAAAAGTCTCATTGCCTTACCTCTTAATAAAATGACCCCGTCTCTGTACGTTATATCTGAAAGCAGCTCTCTCAACGTGCTCGCGACACTCCATATACCCGCTGACCACTCCCGCCACGCTCTACCCATGCACTCTCGCACCACTAACCACTCAAGCTCCACTCGTGTTATACCCAGCACCATCGAAAACTCGGGTCATGCCCGTATTATAGCAACACCACCGAGCACTCACACCCAAAACCCGCTATGCCAAGCACCACTAAGCACGCACACCACACACTCGCTATGACAACCACCACTGAAAACTCGCACTAAGCACCAGTGTGCACTCGCACCATGCACTCGACATTACTTAGCACTAGTGGGCTCTCGCACCACACCTTCGCTTTGTTAAGCACCGCTGTCAACTAGCACCAAGCACTCTAAATCCCAAACACTAGTGAGCACGTGCACCAAGCACTCTAAATCCCAAACACTAGTGAGCACGTGCACCATTCACTCACAATGCCAAACACTACTGAGCTCTTGCACCAAGCACTCGCTATACCAAGCACTGCTGAACACTCACGCCATGCACTTGCCATTACTAAGCTTTACTCAGCACTTCCACGACACACTCGCTATACCAGGCACCAATGAACACTTGCACCATGCACTTGCTATTACTACGTACTACTGAGCACTTGCACTAAACACTCACTATACCAAGCACTACTGAACAATCGCATCACACACACACTAAACCAACCACCACTGAACACTCGCACCACACACTACCCTTGCACTCTTGAACCACTAACCACTCAAGCTCCACTCTTGTTATACTAGGCACCATCGAAAACTCGGATCATGCCTGTGTTATAGCAACACCAACGAGCACTCACCCCAAAAACCCGCTTCGCCAAGCACCACTAAGCACGCACACCACACACTTGCTATGACAACCAGCACTGAACACTTGCACCAGGCACTCTCTATACCAATCAGTACTGAATACTCGCACCACACACTCGCTATCCCCTGCACCACAGAACATTCGCACCACGGACTCGCCATTACTAAGCATAACTGCGCACTTGCACCAAGTACTTGCTATTCCAAGCACTACACACTTGCCATTACTAAGTACTACCGAGCGCTCGCAGCATGCATTCCCTATACCAAGCACCAATGTGCACTCGCACCATGCACTCGCCATTACTAAGCACCTTACTGAGCACTCACACCATGCACTTGCTTTGTTAAGCACCACTGAGCTCTCACACCAAGCACTCCAAATCCCAAGCACTACTGAGCACTTGGCCCATGTAGTCACCAAGTACACCAGTGAGCACTCGCTATACCGAGCACCGCTGAGCACTTGCAACATGCACTCGCTATACTGAGCACCGCTGAGCACTTGCAACATGCACTCGCTATATCGAGCACCGCTGAGCACTTGCAACATGCACTCGCTATACCGAGCACCGCTGAGCACTTGCAATATGCACTCGCTATACCGAGCACCGCTGAACACTTGCAACATGCACTCGCTATATCGAGCACCGCTGAGCACTTGCAACATGCACTCGCTATACCGAGCACCGCTGAGCACTTGCAACATGCACTCGCTATACCGAGCACCGCTGAACACTTGCAACATGCACTCGCTATACTGAGCACCGCTGAGCACTTGCAACATGCACTCGCTATATCGAGCACCGCTGAGCACTTGCAACATGCACTCACTATACCGAGCACCGCTGAGCACTTGCAACATGCACTCGCTATACCGAGCACCGCTGAACACTTGCAACATGCACTCGCTATATCGAGCACCGCTGAGCACTTGCAACATGCACTCGCTATACCGAGCACCGCTGAGCACTTGCAACATGCACTTGCTATACCGAGCACCGCTGAACACTTGCAACATGCACTCGCTATACTGAGCACCGCTGAGCACTTGCAACATGCACTCACTATACCGAGCACCACTGAGCACTTGCAACATGCACTCACTATACCGAGCACCGCTGAGCACTTGCAACATGCACTCGCTATACCGAGCACCGCTGAGCACTTGCAACATGCACTCGCTATATCGAGCACCGCTGAGCACTTGCAACATGCACTCACTATACCGAGCACCGCTGAGCACTTGCAACATGCACTCACTATACCGAGCACCGCTGAGCACTTGCAACATGCACTCACTATACCGAGGACCGCTGAACACTTGCAACATGCACTCACTATACCGAGCACCGCTGAGCACTTGCAACATGCACTCACTATACCGAGGACCGCTGAACACTTGCAACATGCACTCACTATACCGAGCACCGCTGAGCACTTGCAACATGCACTCACTATACCGAGCACCGCTGAGCACTCACACCATGCACTTGTTAACACTAAGCACTACTGATCACGCGCACCAGACATCACCGAGCACAAATACCAAAAACTCGTTATACCAAGCACCACTGAGCACCCACAAACAATAGTTGCTTTGCCAGGCACTATCAAGCACTCGCACCACACACTCACTATACTAAGCACGACTGAGCACTCGCACTCACTGTAACATGGTGCACCTCTGAGCACGTGCACCATGCTCTCAGAAACCAGGTGCAACACTTGTGCAACACTTGTTGTAACAGACACCAACAAACACTTATCAACAGAAACAAGACAATGAAGCACCTCACTCCAGTGTCAGTGAATTGTCAACATCCTTGGAACATTGCAATAAAATAATAACATTGACCGTGCCCCGCCCCCCCAGTGTGTAAGGAGGTAAATGCATACTCCATCTAGTTATCCTTCAATCCCCTTAACTGGGACCTCGTTTAGGGGGGCCTCTGGCTAAATCAGTTCTGGAGGATAAGGGGGCGCAGGTCCCGGTGGGGCTGATGAATTGGGCCAAGAGTGGAAGCGCTCACTGTCCCCTTGTCTTGGGCCAGTGTCCAGGTCATCACCCGTGAACGACTTCCGGTTCCAGGCGAGCCCCCAGAATCCCTGTCCCAGCCACGGTTACACCAGAGCTGGCCATGCCATGGGAAAGCGAATAAGGTTTTTAAGACCAGGGTTTGGCCTCAGTCTTATCCTTCCCCCCCTCTCCAGCCTAGACCTGTCCTGGCGCACTCCAGTCCACCTCCCTCTCCACCCCCCTTTTCCCCCCCATGTCTCATGCTCTTCCATCCTCTGCTCGAGGTTTCTTCTCTCACACATCTTTGTCTTTCACTATTGTTTCTCTTCTTTCACTTTTGTCCTGCTGCTGACGTCACACATATATTGTGTCAAACTTGCAGCTTCCACCATTGCAAGCCCTGGGGGTCCCTTCGCTCTCTTCCTGGTTGGCACACTGTCCATGGGGGGAGTTCCTGTCTTTGCCCCCCCTCACACACACACACACGAACTCACTATCTCCGTCCGCCTGTTTGTCAAACTTCCCTTCTCTACTCCTATCCCCTCTCCCTTGCTTTCCTTCCGGTGGCTTCTTTTCCACTTCCGGTTTTGTTTTCTCTGCACCTGTTCTCCCACTCCTCCTCTGCCATGTCCAGGGCAGGCATGGATCTGTTTCCTAATGTGAGTGTCTCTCCCACACTCGGGCTCTCTCAGGGTGGGTCCTGTCCTCTCACCCCTCCAGTGGGTCTGCCAGGCCCGGCTCTCTCTCGGGTGTGATCTCTCCCACATTGGGCTCTCTCTGGTGTGAGGAGTGTCTCTCCCACACTGGGCTCTCTCTCTGGTGTGAGTGAGGAGTGTCTCTCCCACACTGGGCTCTCTCTGGTGTGAGTGAGGAGTGTCTCTCCCACATTGTGCTCTCTCGGGTGTGAGGAGTGCCTCTCCCACACTGGGCTCTCTCTGGTGTGAGTAAGGAGTGTCTCTCCCACACTGGGCTCTCTCTGGTGTGAGTAAGGAGTGTCTCTGGGCTCTCTCTGGTGTGAGTAAGGAGTGTCTCTCCCACACTGGGCTCTCTCTGGTGTGAGGAGTGTCTCTCCCACACTGGGCTCTCTCTGGTGTGAGTAAGGAGTGTCTCTCCCACACTGGGCTCTCTCTGGTGTGAGTAAGGAGTGTCTCTCCCACACTGGGCTCTCTCGGGTGTAAGGAGTGTCTCTCCCACACTGGTCTCTCTCAGGTGTAAGGAGTTTCTCTCCCACACTGGTCTCTCTCTGGTGTAAGGAGTGTCTCTCCCACACTGGGCTCTCTCTGGTGTGAGGAGTGTCTCTCCCACACTGGGCTCTCTCGGGTGTGAGGAGTGTCTCTCCCACACTGGGCTCTCTCTCTGGTGTGAGTGAGGAGTGTCTCTCCCACACTTGGGGCTCTCTCGGGTGTGAGGAGTGTCTCTCCCACACTGGGCTCTCTCGGGTGTGAGGAGTGTCTCTCCCACACTGGGCTCTCTCAGGTGTAAGGAGTGTCTCTCCCACACTGGGGCTCTCTCGGGTGTGAGGAGTGTCTCTCCCACACTGGGCTCTATGTGGTGTGAGTAAGGAGTGTCTCTCCGACACTGGGCTCTCTCGGATGTGAGGAGTGTCTCTCCGACACTGGGCTCTCTCTGGTGTGAGGAGTGTCTCTCCCACACTGGGCTCTCTCGGGTGTGAGGAGTGTCTCTCCCACACTGGGCTCTCTCTCTGGTTTGAGTGAGGAGTGTCTCTCCCACACTTGGGGCTCTCTCGGGTGTGAGGAGTGTCTCTCCCACACTGGGCTCTCTCGGGTGTCAGGAGTGTCTCTCCCACACTGGGCTCTCTCAGGTGTAAGGAGTGTCTCTCCCACACTGGGGCTCTCTCGGGTGTGAGGAGTGTCTCTCCCACACTGGGCTCTATGTGGTGTGAGTAAGGAGTGTCTCTCCGACACTGGGCTCTCTCGGATGTGAGGAGTGTCTCTCCCACACTGGGCTCTCTCTGGTGTGAGGAGTGTCTCTCCCACACTGGGTCTCTCTCGGGTGTGAGGAGTGTCTCTCCCACACTGGGCTCTCTCTCTGGTGTGAGTGAGGAGTGTCTCTCCCACACTTGGGGCTCTCTCGGGTGTGAGGAGTGTCTCTCCCACACTGGAGCTCTCTCGGGTGTAAGGAGTGTCTCTCCCACACTGGTCTCTCTCAGGTGTAAGGAGTGTCTCTCCCACATTGTGCTCTCTCGGGTGTGAGGAGTGCCTCTCCCACACTGGGCTCTCTCGGGTGTGAGGAGTGTCTCTCCCACACTGGGCTCTCTCTGGTGTGAGTAAGGAGTGTCTCTCCCACATTGGGCTCTCTCGGGTGTGAGGAGTGTCTCTCCCACACTGGGCTCTCTCGGGTGTGAGTAGTGTCTCTCCCACACTGGGCTCTTTCGGGTGTAAAGAGTGTCTCTCCCACACTGGGCTCTCTCGGGTGTAAGGAGTGTCTCTCCCACACTGGGGCTCTCTCGGGTGTGAGGAGTGTCTCTCCCACACTGGGCGGCTCTCTCGGGTGTGAGGAGTGTCTCTCCCACACTGGGGCTCTCTCGGGTGTGAGGAGTGTCTCTCCCACACTGGGGCTCTCTCGGGTGTGAGGAGTGTCTCTCCCACACTGGGCTCTCTCTGGTGTGAGTAAGGAAGGTCTCTCCCACACTGGGCTCTCTCGGGTGTAAGGAGTGTCTCTCCCACACTGGGCTCTCTCGGGTGTAAGGAGTGTCTCTCCCACAATGGGGCTCTCTCGGGTGTAAGGAGTGTCTCTCCCACACTGGGCTCTCTCGGGTGTAAGGAGTGTCTCTCCCACAATGGGGCTCTCTCGGGTGTAAGGAGTGTCTCTCCCACACTGGGCTCTCTCAGGTGTAAGTAGTGTCTCTCGCACACTGGGGGCTCTCTCGGGTTGGTTCTCCCTCTCACCTCTCCAGTGGGTCTGCCAGGCCTGGCTCTCTCTCTGATGTAAGTAAGGAGGGTCTCTCCCACGCTGGGGTTCTTTAGGGTGGGCCTGGGTTGAGGTGGGCCCTTCCCTCTCACCCCTCCATGCCAAGGTGTGTGTCGCGTGCCAGGGTGGCTGCAAGCAGGGGCGGTGTTAGCACAGCAGGGGTCAGCGTGGGAGACATCGCCCCCCCTCCGCCCCCCCAGGCTGGAGCAGATTACCGCGCGGGTAGAGGTGATGGACTCGCTTCGCCTCCTAAGACTTGGGGGATATATCCGCCCCGGGCGGCTCGGATGCGGCTGGGATGAGGCGCACCCGTCTACAAACACGTGTCGAGCTGTGTTAGGTTAATTAGTCACGACAGCCTCGAGCCAGAGAGCGCTCCGTGTGATCTGTGGCAGTTTCCATAATCCAGCGGCCCGAGCTGCCGACTGCGGAGCTGGGGGTCCGGTTTCGAGTCTCGGGGTCGCCCTACAGCCTGTGATTCTGGAAAAATCGCCTACTCTCCCCGTGTCGTGTGACTCGTGTCCATGCGCAGCGCCTAGACACCCTCGGGCCTCACCGCTATATAAATCTACTCTGATCTACTCCCGGAGCAGGCGTGCTTGGGAAACCTCGGCGCGCATGCGCAGGCGTCACACTGAGGCGGTAACAAGGTCCATAGCGCCGTTCAGCCGTCTCAAGGCGCTGTAACCAGCTGTGACATTCACATTTAGGCTCGGGTAGAGGTTGGCTGTAAATGTGACCCCATCACTGGCTTTGGGACTCGAAGCGTCGACCCCAGGCCCTCTCTCGCCTGGCATGGGGCACTGGAGAGGCCCCCCGCCGGGCACATGTACATATTTAAGGGGTACAAATAAAACCGGGCAGCAAATGGCGGCCACTGGTCAAACATTCTCCTAGACACTTTGGAGCGGGGGTTGGGTGGTGTGGTGGGGTGAGGTTGTCCCCAACTTCACCAAGGACGTTGAGGTTAAAGGGGTTGTCCCCGTCTGGGAAATCCACTGAGGCAAGAAACCCGGGAGTACCCATGGACTGCACCCACCTCGCCCTTGACCCCTGGTGAATGATGTCACCAGCAGTGCTTCCATCTGTGCCCCCCCCCCCCCTCGGTTTCTCACGGAAGGGTCAGGCGGGCCACCCACACCCTATGCAGTCCAGGATGGGCTGTACCTGGGGGCAGCAGTCCGCCGGCTCTCAAGTTATGTTATGCTATGTTAAAAATTCTCATACCGCGCACGTTCACCGAAACGGTTTCTTGGCGCTCAAAACAGATGCGGAGGGCGAGGGCCGAAGTTTACTCAAAGGCAGCTTTGAAGAGGAACGTATTCAATATCCTGCGAACACATTCATAAGAAGGGCAGTGACAAGGCGTCAAATGCCACAGAAAGCAGTGGTGGCTACTACACCCGGGACTGAGTAACCCCATCACCCAGCCTCCCGGCTCTCTGCAATGCCCGCAGGGCCACCCTATGCGTTCATCCGTCAAGTGCAGCTTCAAACATCCAAGCAGCCCAGTGATCGCCGCCCTGCGACCTGTCAGACACACTGTGAACCTCCTTAGACCCCCCCAAAGAAACACCAGAGAGACCACCCGGAACTCAAAGGGAATGAACACAACCTAACACAACCTATCGTGCTGGAAAGCGCGCGTTCACCCAGAAGTGCGTCTTGGCGCTGAATAAGAGCGGTTTATTGTACATGTAAGTAGTTGTCCCCCCGAACAGATTACACCGGACCGAAGAGCACCAGCACTATTGACCTCACCACCCACACCACAGGTTACAGGCTCCCCAGTCCTCCCCCCCCCCCTCCCCGCGCTGAGCACACGTACACACCGCAGCCATAACAGCATCTCTGGCCATCACACACGGCAATGAAACACCCCCACACGAGGCACCGTGTGCGCCCCACACTCCCAACCACACGCAGCCGTCAAGAGCCATCCGCCGTCCTCAGAAGCGCCGCAGCGCCTCACTAGGGATTCGAGGCGCTAATAAATACCATGCCGGCCTAAGAAAGATGAAGGCTATGTTGACCGATCTAAGATTGGGCACGCGCTCTGCGGCTCACAACAGATGACAGCGGGGAGTGTTTCACTCGCTGAGCCACCTCCTCTGCCCGTCTTTCTCCTTTCCTCTGCCCCCTTCGTCCCCCAGACTCTCCTCGGACGGACTGGAAGCACCCCCTCCCCCCCCCCCCCCCACAGACACACTTCCTGCTAGAGACAAACACACACCAACTTCATAGCTGGGAGATCACGAGGCGCCAGGCCCAGATGCGCCCAGAGGCGGCCAGGAAACAGGGCTTCCTTACAAGAGGCATCCGGGGAGCAGCGACATCTGGAAGGGACACAGATGTGCAGAGGGGCTGCCCGGCTGTCAAGGGCGGCGCTGGGATCCTTCCCCGCGCCAAGTCTCGCTTCCTACGTTTTATGTGAGCAAGAAGCGGGCGTGTCTGTGGCATACATGAGGCACGTGAGCCACGTGTGTAGATCGAGCACTGTCACGAGTAACACAGACATGGAGTGAACATGTAGAGAGCATGTCCAGGAGCTCAGCCAGGATCTGTGGGATCTGGTAACCCCCCCACCCCCCTGAAGAGCCATAGAAAGGGAATGGTAAACGGGGAAGGAAGACGGGTGTCATTTCCTGTCATGTAAAGGTCACTTCCTGTCACCTTTCCAGAGCTACCAAGTGGCCCCGTGCCACCTCCACTAGGCTGGCTTATTAGCCAACATTGGGGTTGACGCCCGTGCGTCCGTCAGGACAGTCTCACGCTTGAGTCCAGTGCTTTAAATGGGCCGGTACTCACCGGTACTGAGTACTGGCACTTCTTTGATTTATCACTCTGAGTACCGACAGGAGGTATTTTAAAGAAAAAAGTGTGCATGTCAAACAGCTCCGATCCAGGGCTCACCAGCCCCTGGAATCAGGGAAACAAAACGCTTTCCTTTTATTACATTGGAAATAAACTTTGGTTAACTCTTGGGAACTTGAGAGACCACGGACCTGTAGCATCCCTATTGTAAAAATTGACCCCAAGTCTGACATACGATACTACTCATTTTGCTATTTTTAAATACAGATGTAACTCATAGGCTTTATTTAATTCATGTTTTCTTTATTACATGTTTGCGTCTAAGGACCGCCCAAAGCTTATCAGATGAATAGACATTTCGCCGGCGCAAGGCACAAGCCAGCTGAACAGGAAACGCTGGGCTAAGCCAAACTGTCCCATAGTTCTTTTATTGTGTGCATAAATGATGAAACTGTAGTTTATTTTTATGAACTTTTGCCTTGAGCGATTCCTTTTTGTAAAGGTTTTTAGTAACTTATGCAATAAAATTACTTACTTACTTACTTACTTACTTAATTACTTACTTAATTACTTACTTACACAGAAAAAAGAAAGAAACACACCCTATCCTGGCCTAAACACAACCCCCGGGAACAGAAAAACAAACAGCTCAGCCACAAACAGAAGCACAGAGAAAACACACAAACATGCCCTCTTAGGTACACAAACACACAGGGCCCGATTCACCAAAGTAATCTAAGACAAAATCCTAACTTTACGACTTTCGGTATTCACAAAAGGCATTTAGGAGTAGGAAAGTTAAATGCCTTTTGTGAATACCGAAAGTCGTAAAGTTAGGATTTTGTCGCAGATTACTTTTGTGAATCAGCCCACAGTATCCAGGCACGTGTACGCAAACCTGGAAGAGGGAAACAACCCGTTCAAACTCTGACAAGTACAAAGACAAGACAGGAACACACACTCATAGAACACAACACACAACACCCAGACACATGTACACAAACCGTTCAAACTCTAATAGGTACAAAGACAAGACAGAAACACACAGATGCACAACAGCACACAATGTCCGGGCACATGCACACAATCCACTGGAAGGGGAAAAGAAACAGTTAATACACAAACTCTTACAAGCAGAGAGACAAAACAGAGACACACTCTCCTAGATATACAAAAACACAAAATATGCAGGCACAGGCAGACAAACCTCATTAAGAGGAAAACAAAAAGTTCAAACACAAAAACTTCCAAACAAAGACACAAAACAGAAACACGCACTCTGAGATACACAGCATTCAGTCACATGTACACAAACCCATCGAAGACGTGGCGGAGAGACTCAGATTCTCACAGTCACACAAAGACAAGGCTGAACAGCATACTCCTAGACACGCACACATATATGACGGCAACACAAACACGTGAATAGAAATAAAGATTTGTTGACCTACACAAAACACGCACAGTGTGCCAGCCTGAGCCCGTATTACAGCGGCGCATTCAAGAGAAATACTGTTTAAAAGCTGCTCCATGTTTCTCTAAGCAGGTGACACCTCCCCCAAAGGCATGTCTGGGGGGGCGGGTCATAGGTTCAGCTGTCTGTCCTCCAAAAGCTGCCTATAGGAGGCGCACTTTCAGTGTGCCACTTTTTTGTCGTGCACTTTTAGTGCACCTCCAAAAAAGCCTGTTTGTCTCTGCACCGCGTCTTTAATACAGTGCGGCCACTTGCAAATGAAGGAATGCTATTTAATATTCGCTCTGCGGTGACATGTGCACCGCACTATCAGTATTACAGAAAGTGACGCACAAGCGTTTGTGGCCCCTCCTGTAATACTGAAATGCTCTGGGGGCACACAAAGTGGGCGCCTACACCACTGTGCTCCGGTGCACTTTATGTAATAGAGCCAATGGGGCCGTATTCCACATAGTGCGGGGGGGGGGGGGGTGCAGCGGACATTTGCGCCCGCTTTGCATACCCCGTGGTACTTTAGTATTACAGAAGGAGTTGCGCATAGTTGTGGGCCCCCTTCTATAATACCGAGAACGCTGGTGCACATGTAGCACCATCGCTATCACCATAGAGTGTTCCCTCATTTGCATGGGGGCGTGGCTCTGTCCAAATGAGGAAATCTGTTTGCCTCTGGGCCGGTGCCGTATTATAGAGGCGGCTCACAGGTGAAGAAGCTGTCAGGGGGCGCACTCACAGTGCGCCCCCTGATGGCCATCCTCTCGAGGAGGGAAAGGGGGTCCCAGGGACACTCCCACACACCCCCTTGCAGTCACTCACTGCACCCCCCTGCAAGGGGATCTCTATTCCCCTTTAAAAGCGCAGGCAGGTGCCGCATGCACAGTGAAACGCGGCGCGGCTTCTTCAAAGCCGCTCCATATTTAAAGTGCGCCCTATGTGTGATACAGCTCCAGATGTTTCCTTCTGATAGTGAAGTAGCGCCTGGGGTTGGAAGGGTCGGAAGCGGAAAAAGACAAGCATTAGTCTGTCTTCTAAAGCCCCTAAGCACGGAAAGCGATTGAGTCAGACGCAGAAACATGGTGTGTGAGGGTGGACACAGACCCCAGCTCCCCACAGACACCAGTTCCAAACAGATGAAAAGCCCCTCCCCCCCCAGGCTGCCTGTGTTTTGCAGATAAGGAGCCCCATGCCCACACAGACTTCCCCAGATGTCCTGCTCTGTACCCCAGGGACATGGTCGGGCTCCGGCTTTACCCCTGCCTTGCCCTTGACCCACACATCGAATGCTCAGTATTGCACACCTACATTACACTCACAGACAGAAAGGGTGTCCAGGAGGTGCATGTCTGCTGGGAAAGGACGCTTTGTGTTATACGCCATAAAGGACCCTCCTCGCCCTCCAGTGCAGTCAAAGAAGTAAAAAGACATCAAGGATGCGACAACGTTTGGAGGTGCGTGTACACACATCCACTTTAGATACACAAGTGGTAGAGCAAGTGTCGGGAGGGAGGGGGTTACAAGGCTGCAGACTGGAGAACTGTGTAAAGGAAGCAGATACACAAAACCCTAAACCGCTAGAGTTTATAAAAAAAAAATACACTGGCAAAATGTCTCTCAGAATTATGTCCCCAGACAGATATCTACCTGTTTCAATGTACTAAACCCAGCCAGACCCACTTCCCTAGGACTTTAGCATTGGGGTAAATCACAGGATTAGCAGTTTTCTGGAACATGCTCGTTAGCAGGTTTAGATGCCGTGGGCATTTTTCTAGAGAGATATTTATATAGGGTCGGTCTTATCACAACATTTAGATAGCGCTTATTATCTCTATGTGGGGTGCTGAAGCACTGGTTACATGAGTAATATACTACACCATGTAGGGCGTGTGGTGAACGGATGTTGTCTTTGGTGTGATCCTATGTGGGAAGTGTTTCCATGTCATGCGTGATGACCACCGAGGTGCGGTTATCCTGTTATGGGACGCAGCACAAAGAAATATGGTGCACAATGAAGTGTGAGAACCAGACGCGTAGTCAGGGCCGGCTCTAGACCTGTGCAACCGGTGCCACTGTACTGGCCACTTTCAGTGAGGGTGCCATTTTTAGGTCTCGCCTAGGCAGCATTTGCGCTGTCTCTACGAGACATGCTGTATTCAGGATTTGTGCATAAAGCTCCGCCCACTTTCTGCCCATCGTTTTAATTGGCTCCTATCCTTAACCTTTGTAAATGGTGGCTTTTTACTGGTCAATAGTCAATAGGTAGTCAATAGGTAGACCTCTTTTGGCCACATATGGTACTGCACCCTGCAACTTGGCTGGGTAAAAAAAGACATTGGCATTTATGATGCCAATATCTCAACTCAAACAAATGCGAGACTGGTTGCATTTCCAATGCAATAGGTCTTTCGCATTTGAGCTGTTGGCATTGAAAATGACAGTGTTTTTTTACTTTGGCTTTTTATATCATTGTCAATAGTGCTATGCAAATATATTAATTCCACTGCAAATAAAAACAAAACAAAACCTTCTGACCCCTCTTTTTAATTGCCCCCTGCCCCTGTCCTTTTTAAATAGTGTTTTTTCATTGGCCAATAAGCTTAGTAATCTCTCCCTAGTAACACATTGTCTCTTCTTGTAAACTCCCATGAGAACATCCTCGGTTATATGTGTTGTTACTCCATTAGTTTTCAGTACAGCCTCAGAACACTATTTTTATTAATGGGCTTTCAACAGACCACCTGCTTTATACACAGTGAAGCTTGCGGTGGTTATTTTACTCACTAGCACATCTCACATTTATATGAGACCGTCTTTAAAATTCCCTTCATCAGCTCCCCACAGAGCAAAACCTAATCTGGAATTAATATAATAATTCTTTTGTCACATTTCAAAGCTATTAATTGCATATATGGACATAGATATTTAAATGTACTAGTAGTACTGTCTTGCATGCAATGTATTATGGGTAGAAAGGATTTACCATATCTTATGCAGGGTGCAGTACCATGTGTGACCAAAAGCGATCCCCTGGGACCTCTCTTGGCCACATATGGTATTGCACCTTGCAATATAGCTAGGTAAAAAAAAAACATGGGAATTTATAATGCCAATATCTCAAACTTCAACAAATGCGAGACTTATTGCATTTCCAATGCAATCGGTCTTGTATTTGTTAAAGTTAGGGCAGTTGGCATTGAAAATGACAATGTTTTTTTACTTTTGCTTTTGTATAACATTGGCAATAGTGCTATGCAAATATAATAACTCCATTGCAAATTAAAACAAGCATTTGCAATGCAATAGGTCTCGCATTTGCAAGAGTTGGAGCTATTGGCTTGTAAATGACAATACCTTTTATTAATTTGTTTTGAAAACACTTTGTACGTATAGTCCTTGCTTAAGAGAAGCATGGGTGGCTGTAAAAGAGACTGCCAGCCTTGCTTCTCATAAGCATGGACTGTAAGTACAAAGTGCTTGTTCACGCACGACTTGCAGGTTTTCAAAAGCATAAGAGAAAATCCAGGAGGAAATAGCGAGGTTAATTCATAAAATATCGTCTGTTTCTGGGTGACCAGCCATACGGCAGATAACCCTTTAGGGTCATAGGATCAGAGGAGGTCACATTCTAATAGGGCATGAACATCTCCTCCTGACTTCTCATTAGGGGGTACCCATGTATTACAACATAACATGAGGTGCATACAATTTTCCCGCATGTGTGACTGAAGAAGAAATGTGTTTTCGGCACTGTCAGGGTTTCGGGGCTATGAGTGGGCATATGACATACGTCAGTAAAGCACGTGCCCTGTCGGTGCTTGAATGTTTCTGTTATATTTTATTTTAATATCATTTGGGGGTTTGCTTAAATCTGTTCATTCTATTTTGGAGTATAAATACGCAAAGGAAAGGATGTTTTTGTCTGAATTTCATGTATTGCATCCCAGTTCGCAACTGAGGGAATACTTGATGAGTCTGAGTCAAACAACAATATAATGAAAATTAAATGTGAATTGTAGAACTTTTACATTCGAATTTTACTTGATAAAACATGCATACTATTATTTCGCTATTTACCGCCAATCATGTTGTAATCTCCGGTACATCAAAGTATACATTGAAAGTGTGACTTGCATTGTAAACAATTAACCTGCTGAGTTGTCAACAGGAAAAAAATGATAAAATATATTAAAACCCTTTTGAGAGTGAACAAATATTTTTATTGTGTTAGGTGGCCTTCAGTCGTCAAAAGTGTGATTGTGACTCACTGTGCCAGCAGTTAGGGACATAAGACTGAGAATGAGTGCATGGTACGAGTCGCCCCCTGCCATGAGCAATGTAAAGCCGCAGGTGTCTTCCGCCTCATAATACGGTCTTAGAGAAATGGTATTCCTACTGAGTGACAGCCTTTACTTTTTTGTTATAGTGGGTAAGGTACAGAAAAAAACATTGTTTTTTTTTTTGCTCAAGAAAGCTGTGAATAAAAAAGTTTAAAGACGACTGTGTGAGAAAAAATAGCTTCCTGCCTAAACGAACAATGTTCTGAACCAGAAACACTACAACAATGTTAGCAGAGCTTGATATTTTTGTAGGACACCTTTTTGTATAGCGCTCCAATGCCTTGGTGCAGAAACGCTATGTTAATACATTAAATGAAATACAGTTGCAACATTCATATAACAAAATACACCTATTGTAGTCTCCGGTATTTCACTCTTTAATTTCCCTAGTATATGTGGGACCACTGCAACAGCATATGCTGTTGTTTGCCAAGATAAAATAAGGTTCTACTCTTTTGGCTTTTGTTAAAGACTAACTGGAGAGTGTATGCTGCACCAGTTCTTTAAGTGCTGCTTTGGCTTCCTATCCTGTTCTGATATATCCTGTAAACAACCCTTGTAGTTGATGGTGCCGTCACGTGACCTGGCCACCTAAGAGAAGAATAAGAATTCTCCTCCAGAATAGCACTCAGAGGCCGGCCTCTTTGAATCCACCAAGTTAATTACTAACAAATCACAGCCGGGTGCACGAGGACGTGAAAGCGTGATTTTGAGGGCTGTGATGACAGATTTGTCTTTTTACGCATCCACCATGAGGTGCAGTTGTGATGCATCTGGTATGCATTTCGTTAACAATTTTCAGAAAACGGTGCAAGTGAGCCCGCTGTCCCTTGACAGCTAGTGTTAGAGATGGAGATAGTTCTGTGAATCAAATGCGTAACGCCTAAAGTATGTTTAAAATGGCAGCGAAGGCAGACATCTACAACCAGAGAGATTTCGACTCCCCCATGCAGTTCATTGCCTCGTACCCGTTGAAACAAGCTGGCTCCGTGGAGCCGACGGGGGTGGGGGAGGGGGAGGGAAGCTGAAAACGTGTGATGCGCGTGCTGCCAGCCTCCGGGGACAGGAGATGTGCATACGCGTGCACATCTCCTGTCCAGGCGCGTGCCACCTCCTGTCTCCCTTCCAGCACCAAAGCGGCAGCAATAGTCTTGCTAGCGAAACAGCGCATGCGCTGCATTAGTACGCGAGACCTAAAAACAAAAGTAAAAAACATTGTTATTTTCAATGCCAACAGCTCTAACTTTAACAAATGCGAGACCGATTGAATTGCAAATGCATGTTTCAAGTATATTCTTGTTTTCAAGGCACCTGCTGCTATGTTCTTGGCCACCAGCAGTTTTCAGGCAACAATAGAAATGTCAAGATAAATCTGTGATTAATTATGCTTCTACTGGAGAGAAATCAGAGTTTTGTCTAATGGAAGGTTTGATGCATGATAAGATAGCAAAGAATGTGTACTATGCCGATCACAAAGTGCATATAATGTAAATAGAGCAGTGGGTTACTGATTTTTGTCCGAGAGATCCTTTTGTTACTTGCAATCATTGAGTACAAATCCTATTGTAGAACATTGAGCTATTAACTGTCATCAAAGATCTGCATGGAAAACGCAAGGTATAGATTAGAGTGTTATGATTTTACCCCTGTCTTTCATTATCCTTGTATTGCAAAAAATGGGTTAATTTGGGTAGAAATCAATTCTTTTATTAAAGAGAACTCCCAACCATGGTGTTACGTTTTATATTCTGTTTGTGCTTTTACAGACCATGCAGGTATCTATACTGCCTACCAGTACGGCCGACATGTGACTCCTACACCTTGCAGGGCTTTGTTTTACGTAACATTTCCTATACACTGATACCCACACGTATGATTGATTGTCTCTGTGCAGCGTGTGTGAAGTAAAGTGCTCTGACACTCTACATTGTATGTATGTATGTATACCACACTTGTAAAGCGCATGCTATCACCCGACGGGCATCCTGGCGCTGAGATCTAACAGGTCCTGAAACACGGTCAAGAGAAGGATCAGAGAGTAGTTATCCTGACCTAGGGAATAAATGAGTTTTTAAGAGTTTTTTAAAAGAAAGAAGGTCTCCCGAGCATCTGAGCGACAGTGGCAGATCGTTCCACAGTTTAGATGCCGTGAAACCAAACGAACGGCCACCCATTCGCTTTCTCCGAAACTTAGGGACAACCGCCAAATAGGCGGAAGCAGAGCGGAGAGCTCTTGCGGGGGTGTACCAGGTGAACATCTCCTGTAGGGGCAGTGGTCCGGTGCCATGCAGAGCCCGGAAGACCAAGCAGAGCACCTTAAATTCGATCCGTTGAGGGATAGGGAGCCAATGTAAATCTCTGAGAGCTACAGAGGAGGAATCAGAGCGGCGGCGGGAGAGTGCTAGCTTGGCCGCGAAATTCTGCACTCTTTGCAGCTTACCAATCGCCGTAACAGGTGCCCCCAGAAGTAGTGCATTGCAGTAATCCAGTCTGCTTAAAATGATGCTGCGCACTACTTCTGGTCTGGCGTTGACAGGGAGCAGAGGAATAATCTTCCTGAGAGAACGCAATAGGCCCATACAAGTGGATACTGTTTTATCAATGAAACCGTCCAGTTGAAGACTCGGTTCCATTGTTACTCCCAAATTCCGAACCGAGGTGGCTACTGCCGCCATGCCCTGAAAGGAGGGGGGCCAGAAATCCTGTGGCAAAGGTCGAGGAACCCGGTCCGCTGAGAAGTGTAACACCTCTGTCTTAGTGCTGTTAAATTGCAGCGAGTGTTGCTCAGCCATGTTGCCGTGGTGACCATGCAATGATGAAAAGTCTCCAGGGACACCGCATTCTCCCCTTCAAAGGAGAAAATAAGCTGGGTGTCGTCAGCGTAATTGGTGACTGAAATGCCAAATGATTTTATTCACTTGATCAGGGGGTGGAGGTACAGATTGAAAAGAATGGGGCTGATGGCCGAGCCCTGGGGTACTCCCTGACCAACCCTTTTAACGATGGATTTATAGGGGGGCAGGGCAACCACCTGATGTCTATTGGCCAGGTATGAAACAAGCCAATCCCGGGCGATGCCCATCACCCCAACCTCCTCCAATCTCCTGGTCAAGATGGCGTGGCTGACCGTATCAAACGCTGCCGACATGTCGAGCAGCACTAGGAAGGCTGCTCGTCCATGGTCGGCACGCGAACGAAGGTCACTCAGGACAGTCACCAATGCTGTTTCGGTTCCATGCGCTGGTCTGAAACCAAACTGCGCCGCATCCAGACACTCATTAACTTCCAAAAAACTGGACAGGTGTCTTGTGACCAGTTTTTCCAGGATCTTAATCGGAAAGGGAAGTAACGATATAGGTCTGTAGTTGGCGGGACAAAGGGGGTCCAATGATTCTTTCTTCAATAATGGAGAAACAACTGCTAGTTTCCAGCTGTCCGGGACCTGGGCAGAGCTGAGAGATTGGCAACAAATTGCATGGAGAGGAGGGTATAACTCTTCTCGGAAAGCTTTCCAGAGTTTGTGCGGGATTACATCAAGAGGGGACCCAGAAGATACACTATCCGCCAGGACACCAAACTCATAAAAGACGGGAGAGGGAAACTTTCCAGCCTGGCTTTCCCAGCCTCCAACTCCAATATAGGAGGAAAAGCAACCTCAGGTGTCATAGGATTTAGGTTGCTCAAAATGGTCGCGATCTTATCTTCAAAGGCCTTGACATGACTTGTGCTACAAAACGAATTGAAATGCATCTAAAGCGGGCTCTGTGCACAGTTTATGATTTTCACTAATGACTCTCTCGGTTTACTTTACCATTCTTTCGCTACCACTCCTCTCCGCCTCCCACTCTACATCTCTCGGCTTCCTGTGCCTCACGCCTCTCATTGTCTTACTTCTTTCATAATAACCATCTTAATGTCTGCCTATTTCTCTCTGACTACCTCCTTCGACTCATTTCTCTCTGCACTTCTGTTTTAATTGTCCCTCTCTTCCTCACCTCTCTATTGCTGTATTTATTCATCCCTCTCCCTCATGTGTCTGTTTCTGTCTCTCTCCTTACCCAACAGCTCTCTCTACCTCACTCTCTCTTTCTAGCAACCTCACCTCTCACTCTCCACCTGATCTCTGTCTCTTTTCAGCTTTTTGATTTCTACACCCATCTCTTTCTATCCTTCACCCCTTTTCTCTATTGCTCTCTCTGTCTCACAACTCTCCTTACTTATCATGACTTTCAATCCCTCTTCTGAGGTTATATCTCTACCTCACAACTCTCTTATTTCTGCTTTGCATCTCTCTGTACCTCTCTCACTACATCACATCTCTACCTGTCTGCCTCATCTTCTCCCTACCCCATGCCTCAGTATATCACATTACTCTCCCACTCTCTACATTTCCTTCTCCCCATCTCTAGCTCTCTCGTTCTTAGTCAGAAGCCTGATCTATCTCTTGTTCCCTCCTTCCCTATAATGTAATGTAAGGTGGATTTGTAGAGCGCTGCTTGTCACCCAGGAGGGTATCCAGGCTCTGAGTAGGCGAGCGTAGGTGTGTGCCGAGCCTGGGCCTGAATACCGTCTCAGTGGTCCCGCAAGCAGTGGCGGCTTCACCATGGGGGCGTCGCCCACTGTTTTCTCGCAGTGCGAGAAGCCAGAAACATAAAATGGTAAAACTACCATTTTATGTTTCTGCTTCTCGCACTGCGAGAAAGCAGAGGTGCCTGGTGCTTGGTTGTGGGCAGGCAGGTGGGCGGTCCTGCTCGAGGGCAGGGGGTGTGGCTTACCCACTGTTGAGGGTACTGACTGTTTGGTCAGCCCCAGGGCTGAAGAAAGCAGTCATGCACACTCCCCCATGCAGCCTACATAGAGAAAAGGTCCCGTCTGGGGCGCTTTCTGCTGCGCCTCACCAATCACAACGCTGCCATTGCATCGTTCTGATTGGCTTTCTTTAGGTGAGGGAGGGAGGCGGCCACGGGTCAACGCAGGGCCGGCTGGAAGGCGGGAGCAGCAGGAGCCGGATACCGAGCTCAGAAAACAAGGGACCTGGGAAAGGTGAGTTAAGTTTTATTTTAGGGAAGTCATCTGAACATCGCCAATTTCCACAGTACTGGTCGGAGAGGTGAGAGCGCCGGCTGGTAAGAGCGGAAGGGGTGCGATGGGCTTGTTAGGGGGGAGTTCGGGGGTCCCCCTGAGGGAAGGGAAGTTGGCAGTTTAGACAGTGGAAGCTTATAAACCGTGGCTTAATCTTCGAATGTGAGCGGATTTCAGTCAAAGAAAACCTGCCAGTAACCTCGTTAACTGTGTCTGCCGGTGGCGGGGTTACCGTGACCACCTTGTCGAATTAAAACCTTCCCCCAGCACTTATCAGTAAAGAGCAGAGCTTCTGTGGGGAGATGGGGGGCTGTGGTTTATAAGCGGGACAGTGCTACAAAACGCCCTCTCTTCCCCGGTCACAGTGTAAAAAGGAAAGCACACATTTACCCAGGTGTCCAGCTGGTGTGCATGGCTTTAGGAACTATGGGGCATATTATCAAGGACCAGTGTTAAAATTATCGCAGTTTTATCGGCAGGAAACTTCCGATAAAACTGCGTTAATGGGCTTGATAATACGCCCTTATTCATTCCCATGGAAGCCCAGGTTAACACCAGAACATGGGCTTCCAAGGGAATTCACAAGGGCGTATTATCAAGCCCATTATCTCTGATAAAACAGCAATAATTTTAACACCGGTCCTTGATAATATGCCCCTGTGCTCCTTGTTGGCGCTGCGGAAAGTGCGCCGTCTGCCTCCTCCGTGCAGCTCATCCTGGCTCCATCATCGTCATCCACGTGTGCTGCTTGAGAGAACAGATTTCTTGTTATTTTCTTAGAACAGTGTTTTGAGCTGGTGAGCAAGAGCCCCAGATCTGTCAGGAATGATCTTAAGTCGGGCTCTCCTGCCTCCCACCTGCTTCCAATAACATCTGCAACCTCATTTTAATGCAGGGCTGTCGGTGGTGTTTGTGGGACATTCATGACTGCACACACTAGTTATGAAAGAGGAACATATTCCTGTCTGCCTCATAAAACAGAATTAATGGCACTTTCTGTTGTGTGCTTCACTGGTTTAACTTCTCAAGTTCAAGGGCTGTTGCAGCTGAAGGAATTGTCACTGCTTCGACTGATAATCCTCCCTGCGTGCTATGAACAGGACCACGCATTGGGTCATCCTGCCGCCATTTCACCCACCCCTTCCTTACTGCATCCCTCTATTCGCACCACAACCTCATCCATCCACCCACAGCCTACACATCCATTCATTCACCCATCAGCACATTTGCCCATTCATCCATCTATCCTTCTCAAACACATTTATTCAATCCCCAGCCACCCACCCACATCACCAATCATCCACCCATCCATACATACATACCTGCATGCATCCACCAATCCACCCATCTGCAACTGGGAAATTACTGATCTCTGAACAATGAATGTATAAAACATTAAGGTTTTCTATGTCAGTGATATAGGGCCATATGCATCAACATCCTGATTTGCGATTCTCAAATAGTGATTTTTTGGAAATCGCTATTTGAGAATTGCAAATAGGGATGTATGTAAAAAAAATCGCAATTTTTTGCGATTTCTTTATATTCCTTAATTGCGATTAGCAAATTGCGAATCGCAATTAAGGAATACTTTCCCATTCATTTCGATGGGCCAGGAAGCCCATAGGAATGAATGGGAAGTTATTCTCAATTTGCGATTCGCAGTTTGAGAATCGCAAAATGAGAAGTATTTCAAGGGTGCAGGGGTGTCAAAAGGACACCCTGATGCACCCCTGAAATAAGCATGGGTGCACATGTGGAGCACATACATGCCCTAAGGGCATGTATGTGCTTCACATTGCACTTTGAAAAATGCAAAAAAGTTAATTTTTCAAAGAAATCGCAAATTACCACCAATTTGAAGTTGGTGGTAATTTGCGATTCCTTAAGGCCAAATTGCACTTTTTTGGTGCTTCTTACATTGCATTCAAGGAATCGCAAAAATTGCGATTCCTTAAATGCAATTGCAAAATAAGGAATCGCACATTTTGCGATTCCTTATTTTGCCTTAATACATACCATTTGGCAAAATTGCATTCGCAAATGCCGAAATTCTGTGAATTTCGACGTTTGCGAATGCAATTTTGCTTGATACATATGGCCCATAGTTTTTGTTTCACATGTTTTACTTAATCTTGCATTCCATAAGAGTGCCCACTATTTCCAAGATGCTGTATTTCTGTATTTTGTTGTGTAGCATATTTCTTGTACAATGGGTACTTTGAGCTGAGTTGCATTCAGACATTTTTAACGGGTCCCCGTTGAGAGCTTTAGAGCAAAGGCTGAAGGCTGAGTCAATGTCTTACAGTGCCTGTCAGTGGGTCAAAAAGGTGGTCATCCAACCCCTGGCCTCTCTGCTGAACAATCAAAGCAAATGTCACTTATTTAAGTTGCGATTGTGATTCTGTGCAACTGTGTGTGAAGGAGGTAGACAGTTGCCAAAATATTGAGAAGGCAATTGTAAAGGAAAATACAGCGCTTAAAAGTGAGTCAGTGCGTTGTGTTTTTAGGGGTTGTAAAGTGAAGTTCTCTGATTATACTGAACAAGCGGCTACCTACGTCATTATCATATGAAATCTCTACTAATGATGTCATAACACTTTCGCAAGTGCTTTATCAACCTTTCTGCTTCCTCAAATTTGTTTAAAAATGCTACATTTATCCACTCTTTTTTTAAAGAAACCCGGTAGGTTGTTCGGGCTCGCTCGCTATGCTCGCTCGCCTCAGTGCAGTACCACAATAACTTTACGCCCACCACTTTCAAATGTCACCAGCCGCCACTGCCTGCAAGACTAGTTGAAAAGCCAGGTCTCCAGCTTGTTGCAGAATTCAAGAAGTGAGGCCGTATCCCTGATTTGTTGAGGGAGTTCGTTTCAGGATTTGGCGGCTTGGTAGGTGAATGATCGACCTCTCGTTCTGCTTCAGTGGATGTAGGGTTTATGTGAGTGAGAGTGATTCTGAACGAAGTCTAGTGGGTTAGAAGAAGTAAAGCCAATGATTGAGGGATGCGTGTCCCGTACTGTGCAGTGACTTGAATGCGTGTGTGAGAAGTTTGAACTGGCGGTGCTTCTGGATGGGGGCCAGTGGAGCTCTCGGAAGAGTGGTGTGGGTTCAGCACAGGAGGTTGAGGACAGGTCAGGCGGCGGTGTTTTTGATGGTTTGAAGTCTGTGAAGAACAGTGGTTGGGATGCCGGGGTAGAGTGCGTTGCCGTATTCCAATCTGCTTGTGATTAGGGCCTGCGTGATGATACATCTGGTGTCCACTGAGAGCCACGTGACGATTTTACGTAACATCTGGAGGATGTGGAAGCATGAGGCGATGACTGTGTTGACCTGGGACTTCACTGTCCACCTATCTGTCCCGTTTCTGTCTCTCTCTGTTTTTGTTTACAACCACCTCACCATATCCCTTTACTTGATGTCTCTCCTTACCTCGCCCCCCTCTGCCTCACCGCTAGTTGTACCTCTCCTCTCCTATTCTTCACCTCTCTCACTGTGATATTCTTTGTACATCAGAGTCCTTCTTCTGTCTCTGCACCCTCCTACTTCTCTTATTCAGCAAAGCCTGAGGTCAGTGTTGAGCCAAAGAAGTGTTTGGATAGAAGAGGAGAGGCGGGACAAGGCAGGGGAAAAGAATTAAAGAGAAAAATCTCAGACTTCTCCCACTGGAATGGTGAAAATCCTTCAGACAGTGCTTTTATTCTCACTCTTAAAGCGTGAATGTCAGCTGTCAAAGAGGAATTAGTTGTGATTATGAATATCTGGCAATTAAAGCTACAATTTTAAGCGATATGAACATATGCATTTTTTTCTGTATACACTGTTCCACTAAACATCCACTAAGCCACCCTGACCATATTTAAATTATATCGACTATGAATTGCGTGTAAAATATTGTTACAAGTCAAAAATTAAGGATCAGTGTGTAAAAAAAATGGCTATATCAATGCTTGTTTGGGCTTTAGCTGCTGGACACTGTGCGACTTGACCCTATAGCTGTTTTTATGTGTCTTGATTCCTGAAATGTAAGATATAGTTTAATATTGTTTGGCGTCATGAAGACATGAATTAGAGGAGACTGTAATAACGTCAAAGTTGGTCCCATATTGGGGGGAGGGGATTAAATATGCTTACCTGCACTCCGACAAATCTTAAGATGTGACTGTGTACACAAAATATGATGCAATCTCACGAGCACTATATAGACGTGGTGGGACGCTGTCTCTAGACCTATGCGTACGCGGGATGCGTGACTGTCTCAAGAGCTCTATATAGACGAGGTGGGACGCTGTCTCTAGAGCTATGCGTACGCGGGATGCGTGACCGTCTCAAGATCTCTATGTAGACGAGGTGGGGCGCTGTCTCTAGAGCTATGCGTACGCGGGATGCGTGACTGTCTCAAGAGCTCTATATAGACGAGGTGGGACGCTGTCTCTAGAGCTATGCGTACGCGGGATGCGTGACCGTCTCAAGATCTCTATGTAGACGAGGTGGGATGCTGTCTCTAGAGCTATGCGTACGCGGGATGCGTGACTGTCTCAAGAGCTCCATATAGACGAGGTGGGACGCTGTCTCTAGAGCTATGCGTACGCGGGATGCGTGACTGTCTCAAGAGCTGTATGTAGACGAGGTGGGACGCTGTCTCTAGAGGTATGCGTACGCGGAATGTGTGACTGTCTCAAGAGCTGTATGTAGACGAGGTGGGACGCTGTCTCTAGAGCTATGCGTACGCGGGATGCGTGACTGTCTCAAGAGCTCTATATAGACGAGGTGGGACGCTGTCTCTAGAGCTATGCGTACGCGGGATGCGTGACCGTCTCAAGATCTCTATGTAGACGAGGTGGGGCGCTGTCTCTAGAGCTATGCGTACGCGGGATGCGTGACTGTCTCAAGAGCTCTATATAGACGAGGTGGGACGCTGTCTCTAGAGCTATGCGTACGCGGGATGCGTGACCGTCTCAAGATCTCTATGTAGACGAGGTGGGATGCTGTCTCTAGAGCTATGCGTACGCGGGATGCGTGACTGTCTCAAGAGCTCCATATAGACGAGGTGGGACGCTGTCTCTAGAGCTATGCGTACGCGGGATGCGTGACTGTCTCAAGAGCTGTATGTAGACGAGGTGGGACGCTGTCTCTAGAGCTATGCGTACGCGGGATGCGTGACTGTCTCAAGAGCTCTATATAGACGAGGTGGGACGCTGTCTCTAGAGCTATGCGTACGCGGGATGTGTGACTGTCTCAAGAGCTGTATGTAGACGAGGTGGGACGCTGTCTCTAGAGCTATGCGTACGCGGGATGCGTGACTGTCTCAAGAGCTGTATGTAGACGAGGTGGGACGCTGTCTCTAGAGGTATGCGTACGCGGGATGCGTGACTGTCTCAAGAGCTCTATATAGACGAGGTGGGACGTTGTCTCTAGAGCTATGCGTACGCGGGATGCGTGACTGTCTCAAGAGCTCTATATAGACGAGGTGGGACGCTGTCTCTAGAGCTATGCGTACGCGAGATGCGTTACTGTCTCAAGAGCTGTATGTAGACGAGGTGGGACACTGCTCTGTGAAGACTGAGTCTGCTGCTGTGTACAGATGTGAACTGAGACTGAGTCTGCTGTGTAAAGATTTGACTTGAGACTGAGTCTGCTGTATTCAGCTGTGAGGAGACTCAGTCTGCTGTGTACAGATGTGACCTGAGACTAAATCTGCTGTGTACAGATGTAACTTGAGACTGAGTCTGTTGTGTACAGATGTGACATGAGACTGAGTCTGCTGTGTACAGATGTGACCTGAGACTAAATCTGCTGTGTACAGATGTAACTTAAGCCTGAGTCTGCTGTGTACAGGTGTGACATGAGACTGAGTCTGCTGTGTACAGATGTGACCTGAGACTAAATCTGCTGTCTACAGATGTGACCTGAGATTAAATCTGCTGTCTACAGATGTAACTTGAGACTGAGTCCGCTGTGTACAGATGTGAGATGAGACTGAGTCTGCTGTGTACAGATGTGACCTGAGACTAAATCTGCTGTCTATAGATGTAACTTGAGACTGAGTCTGCTGTGTACAGATGTGACTTGAGACTGAGTCTGCTGTGTACAGCTGTGACGTGAGACTGAGTCTGTTGGTGTGTACAGCTGTGACGTGAGACTGAGTCTGTTGGTGTGCACAGATGTGACCTGAAACTGATTCTGCTGTGTACAGATGTGACTTGAGACTGAGTCTGCTGCTGTTTACAGATGGGACTTGAGACTGAGTCTGCTGTGTACAGATGTGACTTGAGACTGAGTCTGCTGCTCTGTACAGATGTGACTTGAGACTGAGTCTGCTGTGTACAGATGTGACATGAGACTGAGTTTGCTGTGTACAGATGTGACTGGAGACTAAATCTGCTGTCTACAGATGTAACTTGAGACTGAGTCTGCTGTGCATATATGTGACTTGAGAGTGAGTCTGTTGGTGTGTACAGACGCGACCTGAGACTAAATATGCTGTCTACAGATGTAACTTGAGACTGAGTCTGCTGTGTACAGATGTGACATAAGACTGAGTCTGCTGTGTACAGATGTGACCTGAGACTAAATCTGCTGTCTACAGATGTAACTTGAGAATGAGTCTGCTGCTGTTTACAGATGGGACTTGAGACTGAGTCTGCTGTGTACAGATGTGACTTGAGACTGAGTCTGCTGTTCTGTACAGATGTGACCTGCGACTGAGTCTGCTGTGTACAGATGTGACTTGAGACTGAGTCTGCTGCTCTGTACAGATGTGACTTGAGACTGAGTCTGCTCTGTACAGATGTGACTTGAGACTGAGTCTGCTGTGTACAGATGTGACTTGAAACTGAGTCTGCTGTTCTGTACAGATGTGACCTGAGACTGAGTTTGCTGTGTACAGATGTGACTTGAGACTGAGTCTGCTGCTCTGTACAGATGTGACTTGAGACTGAGTCTGCTCTGTACAGATGTGACTTGAGACTGAGTCTGCTGCTCTGTACAGATGTGATTTGAGACTGAGTCTATTGTGTACAGATGTGACTTGAGACTGAGTCTGCTGTGTACAGATGTGACTTGAGACTGAGTCTGCTGTTCTGTACAGATATGACCTGAGACTGAATTTAAACAAATGGAGCCTCACCTATATGTATGCACATCAACATAAGAGAGCAACACGAAAAGGGACCTCTTCTTGTTAGTGCTCCAACAAAACATCCCGTGGGGTGTTGAAAGCCCTCTTCTGTGCATGTTTGATCATTCTGGTTGGATATTCCCGTTGTTTCAATTTGGTGACTAACTCAGAGGATTGTTCCACAAAGGTATCTGTGGACGAACAATTCCGCCTATACCTTAGAAACTGACCCACCTGAAGGACTGGGTTATTTAGGACCCAGCGGTGCCAGGGCACAACACCTGAAACCTTCGTGGGTAACCTGCTCCGGCGTACAAGTGACAGAGACACGGGACACTTCCTTCGGCGTCAAAGATTCAAGGTTTATTTGCTGCAGGGAAACACAGAGATCACGGAAGTACAACAAGTGTAGTTCGGGGAGACTGCTTCAAATTGGTTCTGTGGATCGCTCCTTTTATACACGATTTTCCATAGAGTTACATAGCAGACAAAAGTTTACAACCCGGTTCCCATAATTATCCCCCAGAGGGGTCGTTTTGGTCACTTTGATACACATAAGGTCCGAGACATAAGTGCGGAAACATTTGGCGGTTCCCAACTGCAAAAACCCATCTTCCCACCATTAGTACATTCCAATCAGCAGTAAAACAGATCGAAATAGGAACAGGGACAGGTGCAGAGGAAGAGGGAAACAGTGGGGAGATCGGAAAGGGTGTAAAAGGGGAGGTATCGGGAAACACGAGATACAGGCATCAAAGGGACGTGCCTAATGAGATGCACGGCTGAGACAATACGTCCGTGCGGCGAGATGAGCCTCGAGCGGCGCCATCTGCCTTACAGTATCATCCTCCTCATCATAAAGACACTTACAAAGGACATGTGTCTTCCGCAAATATCTTGGGAGTCCCAGGGTCGCGAAGCGGACAACGTCCGTTCGCTGACTACTTGAGGGCAAGAGACAAAATGGATGCCGTATCTAAGATGGAACCCGTGGGTACAGATAGAAATACCCACGTAACAGACGAACGGTTTAGGTTAGCACAGCGAAACTGCGTACACCCACTAAACTCGTCATTTGCGGTTCATAGATTCCAGACTCGACTATATTCGTGCGAGTCCAAAACACCACTTACAATTGTCACGGAACCTCAGACGCTCCTTTTGCCCTCATGTAGGCAAGCACTAGTCGGAATCATACTCGATATTCATCAGGCCATCGAGATGTTGCTGTAGCATAGCTCTGTCCAACTGAGTTCCTTTGGTAACAGGCGGTTGCCTTATACACGTTGAAGCACAGAGGCCACATAAGGCAGGACCACACTGCACACAAAGACAACACGTGAACAGGAACGCCACAACAACTCCGATGATCATCAGAATCTTCCAACCCCAAGTCGACATCAGGCCCCAAAACCACCCAAGTAGCGTCCAATCCCCTACATCCACGTGTATGGATTCAGAGATCTTATGCAACTTAGAGATGGCTTGATAGACAGTCGGAGCATTATCAGGAATAAAAATGCAGCAGCTCGAATGGATCACCTTACATACCCCACCTCGATCTGCTAAGATGACATCTAAAACCATTCGGTTTTGTAACGTCATAAGTCTATCCGCCTGAAGTTCTGTGGTGATGTTACCAAGGGCACTGGCAGTAATATTAGCTGTCGATTCTACCACTCGAGTCAATTGTCTCAGGTTCCTACTATTAACCATAGGTCCCCAAAACGGGAGGAAACCCTTGAAAAAGTCTCCTGCCTCTTGACCGGCAGTATCCTCTTCGCTAATTACGCCTCTCACAACTCTAGTCTTGTGATAATCTGCATCTACAGTGAACGTCGGAGGCAACAAATTTGCAATGAAACAGGAGCCCATGAAGTCAGCGGGCAACCATGCGTATGCACGATCATGGCAGATAAAGTATGTACCCTTGGCAGCCAGGAACACAGGGGACGAGACCATCGGCAGAATGTAATTTTCAGTGCAAGCACTCTCTCCAAGTCGGGCTTTCGATCTTCGGCCACGACCCATTAGACAAAAATTACCAATGTGGGGTACGACCCATATCGGAGGTGAGCTTTTAAGCTGCTTTTCACTAGTGAACACACTATACTCGCCTCTACTCAGGACCCTGTACGCTTGTACCTCTTCTTCGGGAATAAGCGAGGGATCATAGATATCGCTGTCTAAGTCCTCAATTGCTATCGACAAAGGTTTTTGATACGAGGTAGGACCAGAGTAGGGGGAGCGTGGTTCTCGAATGGGGTGGAAACCTAGTGCGCTTCGAAACATTGTTTGAAATGCTCGAGCAGACCCTTGGGAACTATACGGTAACACCAGATATGGAATTCCCTTATCCGTAGTATGTGGCATCAACCCACACACCCAACAATTAGTAGTGTTAACCACTAACTGATGCTGATGGAGGAGCTGAATAAAGGAATTATTGCGGAATTCTGCACGTCTAGCCTGCTCGTGTTCGGGTAGGACATGAAAAGAATGGGGAGAAGCAACAGTAGTAAGTTTAGGATCAGGTGTAGGAGTAGGTAAAACAGGAGATAGAAAACCAGAGATCATATAATACACCCCACCCGACAAGAATGCAGAAACAATCAAGAATAACACAAACACTTGGAATATAAAACATTTCGTACGACTAAGTTGTTGCAGCTTGAATCTTTGTATCTGAGCTTCTTCCAAGTCCATCAGCTTCGAAAATGCCATTCCCTATGACCGTCCGCAACGTTTCTTGACGCACTTTGTTCTGTGTAGCAATGGTCAATCCCTAGGAGTTCCCAGGAACCGACGGTCTCTAACCTAGCGTCAAGACCTACTATCCAGAAGGAAGTACGCGCGCGGCCCTACGGCCTTTATTTCACAATATATATATATATGTATAAAAACAATGTCTCTCGGCTGTGGAAGCAAAAAGTATAAAGAACGAAGCTCAATGTATATATACACAGGAATAATTACAATAATATGAATGTTCAAACTGATCACGGAAAACGGGATAATGCAGTTGTCAATACAGCAAAGCAGGATCTTTTATTAGTCTTTAGTACGAGATCGCAAAAAATATCGAGTTTTCCCAGGACGTGTCTGTTCGTCAAACAAAGGATCCGTTGAAGAGACAGCGTCCTGCTGATCAGTTGAGTGTTCTGGTCTTGAGTCTTTTGATGACAATTGTTCAACAGTGTCTTTCTGCTGCGCTGAGGATTCTTCGACAGGCTGTGCGTCGCTAAAGGGTACAAACGCCGGCAATCCTTCGGTTTCAGTTGATGCAATGTCTCTCCTCACCCACGAGTCTGCCGGCAACGGGATAGGGACCTTTTTGGTGTGGGTGGCGTGCACCCAATTCTTCCGTCCCTCAAGACGAACAGCAGTCCTCGTGGCAAGGAGAACCTGGTAGGGTCCAGTGAACCTCGGATCCAAGTTGTTCTTGCGCGAAAAGTTGCGCGTCACCACCCAATCTCCGGGCTGGAGCTGGTGGCCTGGACCCTCCGTCTGCGTCGGCAGTGCGTCGTAAACCTGTTGGTGAATTAACCTCAGTTTAGCAGTCAAGTCATGTAGGTAATCGATCAACATTGGGTACTCAAGATCACAGAACACACCTGGCCTAGGAACCCCCCACACATTCGCAGGACGGCCGAACACTATTTCATAGGGGCTAAGCCCTACTCGGGAGTGTACAGTCGCCCTAGTTGACAGTAATGCTAAAGGTAAAGCGTCAGGCCACGAAAGACCAGTCGTAGCCTGAATCTTTGCTAGTTTCAGTTTAAGGGTACCATTATACCCTTCAACCAAACCAGCTGACTGGGGATGATTGGCGCTGTGGAATTTCTGATTAATTCCAAGGCCCTTACACACACTCTTCATCACACTTCCCACAAACTCACTTCCGTTATCAGACCACACAACTCTAGGCATTCCATACCGAGGAAAGTATTCCTTCAGTAGGATTTTCGCAGTAGACAAAGCAGTATTGTCTTTGAGAGGATAGGCCTCAATCCATCGGGAGAATGCGCAAACCACTACTAAAACGTATTTCAGGTTATTGCATCGCTCCATATGGATGAAGTCCAATTGGATCACCTCAAAGGGACATGAAGGGGGAGCAAAACTGCCAGGAGGAGTTGGGGTTCCTTTGCCAGGATTGTACATCATGCACACCATACAATTCTTCACCAGACGTTCAGCACATTTCGTGATACCATCATTCTTCCACACAGGAGACAACAACTTACAAATACCTTTCGCGCTAATATGTGCTAACCCATGTGCCATTGTCACAACGGCCAGCACATACGCATCAGGCAACATCCATCTTTTCTGATCCGATAAATCAATCCAACAACCACTTACATCCAGCTTTCCCGTACTTTCTTTCCACTTCATCTTTTCAGTCTCGGTGGCCTCTTTCTGAATTTCTTTCACACTATCAATAGTGTCTTCACACATACTCGACTCTGCAGGCCACCTAACCGAACTCGTCACATACATTCGAGTGCTAAGGTTCCGGGCAGTCTCCTTAGCAATCTCATCCGCAAACGCATTACCACGACCAACATCATCTGTCACCTTACGATGCGCACTACATTTAACAATTGCTACCTGTTTAGGCAGCGTAAGTGCATCCAAAAGATCATTAACAAGTTGGCCATGCTGAATCTTCGTACCATGCGATGTCATAAAACCTCTCTCTCTCTCCACAGTCGTCCAAAGCTATGAGCGACGCCAAAAGCGTATTGGCTGTCGGTAAACACATTCACTCGTTTCCCTTTCGCTAACACACACGCTCTGGTGAGAGCGATCAGCTCTGCAGCTTGGGCAGAATTCTGATTCAATCTTGCAGTCTCAACAACAGTATTCAGTGTTACAACAGCATACGCAGTGGTCACATCACCATTCGGCAATTTAAAACACGAACCATCCACATACAGTGTTCCATCTGGATCTTCTAAAGGAGTGTTTTTAAGGTCCACTCGACCTTTTGTTTCCTCCTCTGTTCGCAAATAGCAGTCATGGGCTGCTATTTCATCTGACTCTGTACTAACGGGTAACAAAGTTGCCGGATTCAGGACATTACAACGTTTTATCTGAATATGACTGGCCAGCAGCGTCAACTCATATCCAGACAACCTCGCACTTGTCAAGTGCTGAGTTTTCGTACGATTTAAAAGAGTGTCGACTGCATGCGGAACCATTACCGTAAGCATATTATCCATGACCAATCCTGCTGACTGTCGGATGGACACCGCAGCTGCCGCTGTTGCTCTCAAACAACTCGGCAATGCTCTAGCTACCGGGTCCAAGGTCGAGGAAAAATATGCACATGGACGTTGCTTACCACCAAAAGGTTGCGTTAAGACGCTCAAAGCACAACCTTCCCTCTCGTGAACATATAACGTGAACGGCTTACTGTAGTCAGGAGTACCTAAGACAGGAGCCGAACACAATGAGTCACGCAATTCAGAAAAGCTTTTCTGACATTCTTCCGTCCATGGTAAAGGAGTTGAAACATCCTTGCACGTAAGGGCCACCAATGGTTTCGCTAGCAATGAAAAATTTGGAATCCACTGCCTGCAGTACGACGTGATACCTAGAAAGGCACGCACATCTCTTTGTGTTGTTGGCACAGTCATTCGTGCAATTGCTGCAATTCTCTCTGGGGTCAACCGCCTTCCCTCCTTTGACAATAAGTGACCTAAATAGGTTACCTCTTGACAACAATATTGGAGTTTAGAAGGTGACACCTTGTGATTTAACTCACAGAGATGTTGCAACAACGACACCGTGGCAATTTTGCAAATGTCCTGAGTATCGGCAGCCACCAATAGGTCATCGACATATTGGATTAAGGCCGCACCAGCCGGCAACCTAAACGCATCCAGTTGACCCTTCAAGGCTTGACTGTAAATCGATGGACTTTCACAGTAGCCCTGAGGAGCCCGTTTAAACCGGAAGCTACGTCCACCGAGAGAGAAACCGAAAAGGTCCCTGCTCTCCTCTGCGATCGGGATGCTGAAGAACGCATTCTTCAGATCAATCACCGAAAACCAAGACGCAGATGCTGGAATCAGAGTCAGTAGCGCTGTGATGTCAGGCACAACAGGGAACTGAGGAATCACAATTTTATTTACCTCCCGTAAATCGATAACAAAACGATAAACAGGTGGTTTCGAAGGATCAGTACGTTTAAGAATGGGCAGTACAGGGCTGTTGCACACGTTTCCCTGAGTCTCCTCAATAACATCTTTCTCGATCAGATCATAAATGATCGCTAACAGTGCTCGTTCACCATCAAGAGAGATACGGTACTGGGGAATACGTGGCAATCGCACGTTAGATTTCAACTGGACAACATAAGGGGAGATGTCAAGCAGGCCCACATCATTGGGACCTGTTGCCCACAAAGACGCAGGAAGAGAACTCAATTCCGGTGGAAGCTTATCGAGAGATAAGTACATAGGAGAGACAACCCTCTCTCCCAATGTAAGCTTTACACCCGCAGGAGAACAATACAAAGTCGCATACAAACGTTTTAGCAAATCCAGACCCAAAAGATTTTCACCACAACCAGTAGTCAAAATCAACGGAGCATCAAGCTCACGTGGCCCAATTGTAAGGGGCAAAGGGCGTAAAACTGGATTGCTAACGGGGGCGCCAGAGAATCCAACGGAAACATTTGTTAAGCCAGACAAAGGTGCGCCAGGGAGTTTCGAATGCATAATAGAACTTTTCGCTGCACCAGTGTCCAACAGAAAAGGCTCAACGACGCCCGATGTAGCAACTGCGACGTAAGGCCCTCTCTGATCTACCGGAACTGATACCACTCCCTCTCCTTGTCTATGGCTATCCTAGTAATTACCGTCGTCAGTCCCCTGATCGACGTAATAATCGTCTACATTGTACTGCGCAGATCGTCCGTGCGATGATCCACGTTGATCGAAACAATTATTAGAATTTGATTGGTTATCCGAACGATCATTGGAAGCACCGCGATTCCTACCGCGTGGTATCTGCTGTGAACCACCACGACCTCCTCTAGATGAGTTACCACTATTATGATCGTTTAGAACAGGACAATTGAATTTTATATGACCCTCCTGTCTACAATAGGCACACTGATTGTACCCTAACGAAGATCTCTGGGAAGAGGAGTCATTTCGAGATTGTGATCGATTTGATTGCGACTGCGGTCTATTTTGTTGGGGTGCATTCTGATTCGAACGTGGAGGATACGCTTGCTGTAACAATACCTTAGTTTTAAGCTCTTTCGTCTTTTTATCAGCACGGTCGTTCTCTTCTTTCTCTCTGTTCTCATAATATTGTGCTGTAGCCAATATTTGAGCTGAAGTAGAGACGGCCCATGCACTTTCAGAATTTTTCAACTTACTAGCCAAGTCAGGTAATAAGTTAGAAACAAATTTATCCACGAACAACCGTTGGCCACCCTCAGTACCCATATCCTGACCACTATGATCAATGAATGCCTCCTCAAATCTTGTAAAGAAATCGGAGACACTCTCGTCCTTTTTCTGCTTGCAAGCTGACAATTTGTCCCAATTTACCCTCATAGCTGGCATAAGAGTTTTCATTAGCGTAATTATTCTCTGTGGGAGAGCCGTAATCAACTGTTCGGGTTTAGCATCACCAGTTTGCAACCCATCCGCCGCTATAATGGCAGCCCAATCACCGCCCAATTCGTTAGGATGGTTTTCCTGACGAATCTTGGCCCATACCGGTTGCGGTACAACATTGCCAAACAGCATATCAATATCGGCAAGATTCATTATCGTAGCGTCTACGAGCTGCGACAATTCTTTATAATACCCCGTAGGATTCTTGCGAGGGTCAGGCAAAGATTGCTTCACCTGTAACACTTCAGATCGTTTCCATGGGAGATGAATCCATACTCTCTGGAAATAGGGCGGAACTGGTGGAGCAGCTGCAGGATTACCTGGCATCCACACTGGTGGAACTTCACGCATAGGAAACTGACCAGACGCATCTAACTGTCCTTCAACATCTTCAACAAACAGGGCTTGAGGTATAGGAGTGGGACGAAAAGACAACAACCGCTCAACAGCACGTCGAACGTTGGTGTCCACTATCAGTCCATTCGAGAACTGTAGTTGTAGATCGGACAGAGCGGTCAATATCTCATCAGGTGCATCGGCCGATATCTGATCACGAAGGACCTTACACATTTCTTCGAACACAAATCTTTGGGTAGGTATATTGAATTGACAAAACGTGTCGAGTACAACACGTGGTGGATTCCTAAGAGGATGCCTCATCCAACCCATCGCCATATTATATAGCGAAGCGCGTTCCCTGTTACCAGGAAGCTGACTACGTCTCTGAGGACCATCTGAACCAGCGGACCCAAGAACAGGTCCAAGAGAATGAAAGAAGCTAGCCGCAAGAGGAGAAGTGCGACTACGAACAGAGGGAGAGGTATAGGACACAGGGCTGACAAGAGAAGGAGTAGAAACAGAAGCAACAACAGGAGTTAATAGAGCAGGAGCAGCAGCGGGAGCAGGAGTATGTGGAAGTGGTGGAGCAGTGGGAATAGCAACGGACAAAGGAGCAGGAACAGTCGGAAGAACGGGTACAGGTTGAGGAACAGGTGGAGGAAGAATAGGTGGAAGAACAGGTACAGGGGGAACCACAGGAGCTGCGCCACCCTGTACATACGGAGGTGGCGATTTCAGAAGATAAGACATTAAAGGATCCTCAACTGGTTCGTCTTTCTTATCCGGCTCCGTAGGCAAAGCAGGATAGCATTTATCTATGGACATACGCTGTAGCCTATCAAACACTTCCTTTTCCTTATCCTCCTTATCACGCTGGAACTGCTCTGCTTTCTTTACAATGGTAGCTACACCATCTCTCTGATTTCGTTTAGTCTGTCTGATTTCTTTCTGTCGGGCTTCTTTACGCCACAACCGAAAGGCATCAAACATGGCCGGCCTTGACTTTTTCGCAAATAATTTAGCCTCTAGGTTATCTAAAATCGGGGTTTCAAAGCTACCATGAGGTGGCCAACGGAGGTCACCGTCCTTCTTCGTGTATTTGATCCAGTAATCATTAAAAGTAATCGGGCCTAGCCCATGTTTACTGTACAGTTCATAAGTCGGAGTTCCAACCGGAGGTATCGGACACGAGTCCTCCAGTCGGGAATCCACACCACAAGGTCTGAAACAACTAAACAAAGTACTGCGACCAGGCATCTTGCACACTAGCCGAGTTTCACAAACTTCAAGGGTTACGGGATTTACCAAGTCCCAGCAAAGAGCAAAAACCCTCGGTTTTTGGCGTCTGCAGTCGTCAAACAACACAACAAAGTACCAAGAACTACAAATGCAATGGAACCATGCAACCACTAAGTAACCACAACCAAGAACTCTGGGAGCGACCCACAAATACTTAACTCAAAGATCGATGGCGTCACCAGGAAGGCCCGTCAATCGTCTCGCTCTACCAAGGTCTACGCCAGGCGCCAAAACAGGTCTACAGTCAGGGCAGCAGTCCGTCGCAGCCGTCAGGAGGCGGGAATCTTCGCGGGAAAAGTCTTCGGGCCACTTATTTCGACAACAGGATCGATGAAGCGGAGTGCACCTTCCCTCGGAGATTTCACACGAAGTTCCTCACGATCGTCGGACTTGGACTGGTACCACTGATGCAGCCCCACGTTGGGCGCCAACTGAAGGACTGGGTTATTTAGGACCCAGCGGTGCCAGGGCACAACACCTGAAACCTTCGTGGGTAACCTGCTCCGGCGTACAAGTGACAGAGACACGGGACACTTCCTTCGGCGTCAAAGATTCAAGGTTTATTTGCTGCAGGGAAACACAGAGATCACGGAAGTACAACAAGTGTAGTTCGGGGAGACTGCTTCAAATTGGTTCTGTGGATCGCTCCTTTTATACACGATTTTCCATAGAGTTACATAGCAGACAAAAGTTTACAACCCGGTTCCCATAATTATCCCCCAGAGGGGTCGTTTTGGTCACTTTGATACACATAAGGTCCGAGACATAAGTGCGGAAACATTTGGCGGTTCCCAACTGCAAAAACCCATCTTCCCACCATTAGTACATTCCAATCAGCAGTAAAACAGATCGAAATAGGAACAGGGACAGGTGCAGAGGAAGAGGGAAACAGTGGGGAGATCGGAAAGGGTGTAAAAGGGGAGGTATCGGGAAACACGAGATACAGGCATCAAAGGGACGTGCCTAATGAGATGCACGGCTGAGACAATACGTCCGTGCGGCGAGATGAGCCTCGAGCGGCGCCATCTGCCTTACAGTATCATCCTCCTCATCATAAAGACACTTACAAAGGACATGTGTCTTCCGCAAATATCTTGGGAGTCCCAGGGTCGCGAAGCGGACAACGTCCGTTCGCTGACTACTTGAGGGCAAGAGACAAAATGGATGCCGTATCTAAGATGGAACCCGTGGGTACAGATAGAAATACCCACGTAACAGAGGAACGGTTTAGGTTAGCCCAGCGAAACTGCGTACACCCACTAAACTCGTCATTTGCGGTTCATAGATTCCAGACTCGACTATATTCGTGCGAGTCCAAAACACCACTTACAATTGTCACGGAACCTCACACCGGGAGGTTGTCCCGGAGGGATCTGGGATGGAACGAGTGGTAGTGGAGGAGGGAATTCCTATCCGTAGTTTTGTGGTGCACACTCGTTACCAACTGGCAGTCGGATACTGTGATGTCAACATCGAGGTACACCACTGAGCTGTTACTGATGGTCCAAGTGAAACGGAGACTCTCATCCACCTGGTTCAGCCATTGTAAGAATATATTGAGCCGGTCCTCTGTACCTGTCCAGATACAGAGGACGTCGTCAATATAACGTCTCCACAGTGTACCGTGAGGTACTCTCTCTATCTCTCACACTTTTTTTTGTGGATGAAGTAATTGTGGTCCTGTGTGATTCTTAGTACTTATACACATCCTGACCAAAGGACTTATGTTATTTACAAATCCCTGGGGACACTAACAAGAAGAGGTCCCTTTTCGTGTTGGTCTCTTATGTTGATGTGCATACATATAGGTGAGGCTCCATTTGTTTAAATACTGTGTGAGTGGGGGGCCGCCTTACCTATTCCTTCCCCCTACACCCCCAAGTGATTGTTATGACCTGAGACTGAGTCTGCTGTGTACAGATGTGACTTGAGACTGAGTCTGCTGCTCTGTACAGATGTGACTTGAGACTGAGTCTGCTGTGTACAGATGTGACTTGAGACTGAGTCTGCTGTTCTGTACAGATGTGACTTGAGACTGAGTCTGCTGTGTACAGATGTGACTTGAGACTGACCTTGCTGCTGTGTACAGATGTGCCTCGAGGCGGTCTCTAGCCTGCAGGGGTCGGGCTGTGTGTCCGGCCCTTCCTTCACGTGGTCCCCCGTGTTTCCCGCACTCTCCGGGTCTGTCAGAATGAATCACCCGCCCCGGGTTTCAGTGCCCCCCCCCCCCCCCCCTCCACCCCGCTGCCCGTGCGCTGATCCCCGCATCCATGTGGGCCCGCAGGGGGTGTGTGCAGGACTGGTGCCCCCTACAGACCTCCGAACATAACCCCTGCCTGGAATGAAGAGCAGAGAGGGGGGGCTGAAGTGACCCCCCTGTCCTCCCCTCTTCTCAGCCCTCCCTTGGATGTGAGCAGGGCAGTGTGTCCTACCCCCACCGAGAGGCTTCTCATCCCCGCCTCTGTGTCCGTGGAGCACCGGAGGTTTCACGAGGAGTTTCAGTGATTTTGGCATCGGCGCTTCAGGCAAACTAATGACACTTGTACTGAACACGAGTGCAAGACACGAGGCGTGCACTCACTGGTGAGTGGGAAACACGTACATTTTAAATTCAGAACAGGTGCAGCATTTCACAACACTCGTGCAAATTACACGACGGACGGAGCCTGTCCTGGAAGTCACCCGGGCCCGAACTCTGGTGCCACCGACCCCGTGAAAGCGCATCGTGCGTCGGCGCTCGCGGCGTGTCACACTGCAGTGGTGATATCACAAGTCTGCATTGTGTAAAGATGGGGAGGTCCAGGCAGCGTCAGTCGTCCTGGTCCCTGGTCAGCTTTTATTGCACATGCCCCCAGAGAGGTAACATGAGCGCTCCAGGACAGCGCTTTATTTGTAAAATAAGAAAGTGCCGGGGCCTTCTCGGGAGCCCACTGAGCTTGCACCACAAGTTGCCCCAGCCAGCGATGCCAATGACAGCACCAACACAACTACCAATCACCACACTCCTACAAGTGTGACAATTCACACTATTCCAGACCTCCCAAACTTATAATAGTGGCTGGAGCGGCAGGCATTATTCTTTTTTAAGGGATATTGGCTTATTAAACACATGTTCCGCGCATTTTAAAATTGGCCACACAGCGCCACCATGTGGCGAACTATCGCTAGAGACGGTGTTGACTATTACGTGCTTGTGGGAGCACCGGCTCATATTAAGCACTGTTTGAGGGCAATAGATGAGACAGGGGCATTAATAGGGGCCCATACATAGTATGAATTACTAAGGGGGCCTCTCGCCTCACGCAGACCCCCTGGTTTCTTAGACTGGCTGGGTGCTCAGGGCTTTGCCTCTCGCGTGTGTTTTAATTGAGGTGTTGATGTTCACACCGTTTTCCCAAAGAAGCATCGAAGTTGAATGTCGAAGGGCCTCCCCTCCACCTCTGAAACGTCATCAGCACCCTACCTATAACTGGGAAAGTGCCCTTACCCCCTGCTGTGCACACGTTGTTCACTCTCGCAAAGGAGAGCTCGGTTGGTGCACTTACCCGGGCCTAGAACGGGCCCTGGACCGTGCTCGTGCCAAGGGACAGGACTGGGACTTTGTGCACCCACGAGACGTGTCTGAGGCGGGAGACGAACACCTCCCAAACACAGGAGACCAGGTACTTGCAGTTGGGGCCCCAGGACAGGGGGCACGACTGTGCACCACGAAAGGGGCATGGATAATCACTGGTAGGGGGAGCCATCTTGCACAGGTATGTGCCTTGCAAAGCCGAAGTGCTCGAGAGATTCTATAGCCATCGATTTGGCATAACTTACCTCTTCTCTGGGTCTCTAGAAAGAATACACGTTGCTGCTATCACAGAGAAACTCCCCACTCACTCTGGGGCGCACGTGCGCTCCCTGGTGCTTGTGACACATTTATAGGATCGACCTTTGATTTTGAAAAGGGTGAGGATGTCCTCCGCCCAGGTGTGCAGCTCAGAGGGTCATGCGGTGCCACGTGTGTGTGGGTGACGGTGTCTTCTCTGCCCTCCTACCCACAGGTGCACAGAGAGGCCTCCATAGGATTACAAGGGCCACCAGGAACACCTCGCCACCAGGAACAGCGATACAAGCAAACGCGTGTTTTTTTAAAGTAAATGTCGTATGTCTGGAATGCTGTCGGTCTTGAGATGCTTTAGAAGAGGGTGGTTTACAAATAGTAAAATAGAACACAGCACATCGGGAGACCTAAAGGTTTACGCGCTTGATGCAAAAATAGCAAAAGGCCCCGCAAACATTAAGGCGCCAGTGGTCAGTTCGGGCGAGCAGAGCCGCCGCTCAAAAAGCCAGTGGACGCGGGATGCAGCTGTGAATGGCTCTAATGCCCGATCCTCTCCATACGGATCTATGGAGCAGAATCACGTGACTAACTGTTCCTCCAATGAAACGATGCAACGAGCAGGAGGCGGGGCCGTCCCATGGCGAGGATGCGAGCAGCCCTTGAGATGGGTGAACTTACTGCTGGATTCACAAGTCTCCCAAGCTCGGGCTCCGCTCGCCAGAGACTGGGGCCAGGCTTTACGACCGGACGCAGGACGTGCGCAGGCGCACTACCGGGAGTAAGATGGCTTCTAGGCCGACGGGGATCACGAACCTTGCGTTGTATATTAAGGCTGCTGAACACACTTCTGGTTCATATAAAAAGAATATTCAGATTTTATTATGGACTCTATTGGTGCTCCTTGTAAGGAGGCAAAGAACCTAGGGATATGGGTAGACCCCGCCCTCTCCTATGGAGTGCACATCCAGCGTCTTGTGGGCAAGTGCTTCGGTGTTTTAAAAACACTAAATAAATCTTTGGATCTGCTTCCACTAGAAGCAAGACGGACAATGATCCAGGCCCTTATTACGTCCCGTTTGGATTACCGGAATGTTTTATACCTGGGTGCATCTGAAAAGAGTTTGAGGCGCTTGCAGGTCCTACAAAATGCAGAAGCAAGGCTTGTCTTGAGACTCCCCAGAAGAGCAGCATCTAGGCCTGCACTGGCGGCTCTTCATTGGCTTCCCGTTAAGAAGAGGGTCCTGTTTAAATCCCTCCTAATATGCCATCGCATTCTCTGGCACAAGGCTCCTTCCTACCTGGGAGACTTGGTCACCAGGTATGTGCCAGGTAGGGATCTACGCTCAGGAGGTTCAATAATGATGTACAGTGGGTAGAGATGTAAAAGATAACAATCCACTTGACGCTGAAGATGTATAGAAACAGCAGTTAATTAATTGACACTATTTTTTATTTTATAGCAATCACTGATACAGAATATATACAGAATTCCTGAGGAAGGCTATGCCGAAACGCGTTGAAGGAAATTTTTCTGTATATAGCTATGGACAATAACGTTGTATCTAATGAATTTTGTATTTTGTAAATGTGAATAAGAATTGATAATCTGCACAAAAAAATATAATATATAAAGAAAAACGTATTTAATAAAGTAAAATTCAATCAGAAATAATAGTGTTGGTTGAATTACATTAGACATAATTATGCGCCTACAGAACTCGACGCTCAGGGGGGACAGGGTGGCTTGAAATCCCTCGTATTAAGTAAGCCAGAATGGGTGGCCGCTCTTTTAGACTCATAGTCGCACAAAGCTGGAACAAACTCCCAATGGGTCTCAGACTTGAAAGGTCAGAGGCCAAGTTTAGGAGTCTCCCTAAAATTTATTTGTTCTCCATTTAGGGGCACTATCAGGTGGGGGGTTGGCTATGCTATTTCTGGTGGGACTGTTTTTACACAGCGCGGGGACACGTTGGGAAGGCGTAACCATGCGCTTTACAAGCTACCTTATTATTATTATATGTGCAAGGAATCTTTCATATTTAAAGCAGCAGGAATACATAGTTGTGTTTTCTTGAAACGACGCTCCAAAAATGCTCTACGCGGTTCCCATTCACCTGCAAACCTCTACTAATCTCTGCACATTCAGAGGGTCTCTGCGCACTCCGTGGCTTGTTCATGGCAGCCCTGCCTCACTTTTGCACCAGGTAACTTGGTACGTGCGTGACGCAGGGCTCTCATGAAGACACACAAGACCATCCTGCGTGTCTTTCATTGACCTCATAAACCACGAGTGAGGGACACAGTGCCAACCCCTGGGTCGCCTCACTGCCTCCGTGAGGCGTTCCATGGGCTTCGCTGTAGGTTTTCCGATGGAGCAGCCGTGCATTCTGACACTGCCACAGATTTACAAAATCATGTAATCCTGGCGAAGCAACAAATCTGTGCGCCCCCAAGATTTATTCTCTATGTGTTCAGCTGCACACGTAGAAAGAGGAAAGCACCTCTTAGAATTGTTTTTGTGCAGGAAGGTGTTTCTTCCTGCACAAAAGCAACCCTGCATGCAACGCAGGCCCCCATGCATACGTTGGCAGGGTGCGTACGGTGGTGCTGCGCTGCCGAAACAGCACCAGTGCAGGGGGAATTGACAGGAATGCACCGTATTGCATGAATACAGTGCTTTCCTGGCCTTTCACTCTGGCGTAAGACATCATCGCAAAGTTCTCTACGCCAAAATCTCATAAATGAGGGCCTCAGAGTGTCTCCACATATGCACAGTGCCCTGTGAAGTGGTCATGGAGAGCTGGCCCCCTCCATCCCTGGCATCCGACTGGCCTGATTTGTTTCTTAACCGGGTGACTATGGCTTTACTCCCCCCTCCTCACACAGAGTAGCAGCCGTGAGGTAAACAGTGAGACCCCGGCCAGCTCTCTCTCTTCCAAAGGCCTGTCCGCCGTTGACTCGATATATACATACGCAAATATGCACACAGTGATAGTGTTCTGTGATGGATCAGAACCATCTCAAGTTAAACCCAGGAAAGACAGAGGTTGTCCTGACCGGGGATAGCCATAAATTCTGGGGCCTGCATTACTGGCCGCCAGATCTGGGACCCTCTCGGCCAAAACACTGGGTATCCCCCTCAATAATAAACTTACATTGAAATCACAGGTTGGCACAGTGATCTCTAAGTGTTTCTTCCAGCTGCGTAAGATTCGGAAGATACACCGTTTCTTTACTCATGAGGTACTGATCCAGATTATAATTGCCACCGTTCTGTCACATCTGGATTGTGCCAACTCTGTGTATCTGGGAATGCCACTCTATCTGTTTAACGACTGCAGTTGGTTCAAAACCAGGCAGCCCGGTTGGTCTTTCGACAACCGAGGTGGCAACCAGTTACACAACTGTTAAGGAAACTAAATTGGCTCCCTATTTCTCAGCGCTGTGCTTTTAAAACGGGCTGTCTTGTTTTAAAAGCCTTGCATTTATTAATAGCCTGATACTTAGACATACTCCTTCACGTAATCTTCGATCTGCCTGTAGGAGAGTAGGGTCTGCAATCCTATGATCACCCAGATTTTTTGCTTTTGTTTCACTGGTTTACGACTTTCTCTGGCTGTGGGCCTGCTGATCAGACCCACAGCCTGGCTGTTCTCTTTCTAAATTACGATATGTACCCTAGGTGCATTTACCAATTGGTACTGGGCCGCCTTATCAGACCCCGTAACGCAGGGCATAGGTGTACCCAGGGCCGCCAGGGGCTGCAGCATGTATTATGCCACCCCTGGCTGGCCTCTTACATTTGACACAACTGGCTGCACGACAGCTGGGGCGAAGACGTGTAACCACCCTTCGCTTTAGGTATAGTAGCTCTATATCTAACCATACAATGGACACCCGAGTTCCTATCAGTCACTCCTATGGCAGGCCTTAACAATCCTGAAGGCAGAGTGCGTGGGCTCGTGTGAGCTAGGTTCAGGCCCGAGCCGAGCCCGGCTACAGCTTGCGGAATCAAGACCCAATGGCTGTTCCATGATAACGCGTACCACATCGGTAACTTCGGTGTCGCGTTATCAAGACATGTCGAGTAAGGTGTCATACGAATCGGGATGCTGCCCTCTCACCAACCCTGGCGACGAGGTTAACATTCCGCCCTTCTAGAGGGACACGACATGTACGTAACTGTGAACCCCGGTTAAAGTTAACTGAAGCCTCAGCTCCACAAAATGGATGCTGCCACCACAGACACAAGTCTGACCTCCTGCTGCTGGGAGTCCTTCCCGCGAGGAGCACTTGGACAAAGGGTTTCCTGTCAAGGGCGCTGTTCGCACCGTCCCAGACAGGGTTTGTGTATTCTGGGTAGGTAGGGCTTTGGCGAGAAGGTGACTGCGGAGTGGCACCCCGGTGCTCACTACGCATCTGCCGGTTAGAACCAGTTCCAGGGGCGACAGCCCTGGCCTGGGGAAAGTCCGGCAGGGGAGAGGGGCGTAACTACCCCCCTTCCTGGTCCCACCCTTAGGGCAGGACCTAGTCATGTACCCACCCCTTTCTTTAGGATAAAGACCGGAGCGGGGACCCTTCCAAATTAGATCATCTTTGAATCAAGAACTACTTTCTACGAAAGGACACTCAAGACTCTTCTCAAGATTTCTCCCTTGTGACTAAGGAGTAGTCACCCTGCATCAGCAGGCACCATCTAAGAACTCTGCGGTTTGCTGCAAGTCCTTCCTCAAGGATCCGACGGCCCAGCTTGACGAGAACCGGCTTCCCTGGCACCTCTGACCTCTACCCACGTCATCAGCTCAGCTGTGATCTGTGGGTGCGACGAGACCTCGAGGGACCGGCCATCATCAGAACCTGCACGCTCTTAAAAACCAGCACGACCATCGAGGTAACTCTCTGGTGAGTGCTCTGGGGTCCGAGAAACCCCGACCCTGAGCCGCTCTAGCACCGAAGTGCAGTCTCCCAGCATCTCCACGATCTGCGTGGGGCCCTTCTGCTCGCTGCTCAGCACGTTGTCTGGTCACTCGCCGCTGGCTTGTGCCCTTCTGTGACGACATCCGAGAATCATCACTGCTGGTCTGGTTGCTCCAGACTGGCCCTTGCTTCCATCTTTGCGAGAAGCACCCCGGACCCTCCTGGTCCACTCAAGACGCCATCTTAGGCCCACCCCGTGGCCCTGAGATCTGCCAAGGCTTGTTGCCCCATCCTGGGCCCAGCGACGCCGACAGCATCATCCTTCGTGGGACAGCTCGCACCTCCACCGTGGTCGCCGACAACGCCTCCTGGTCCGTGAGACTGCAGAGCCTAGCGTCGCCCACTCACCTGGTCGAGGTGACGGCCAACCGGTGCCTTCCTGGTACCCTCTGACTACTGGCTAGTAGTACGAACTTGGTCCCCTCTGCTTTCAGGTTTCATCAATCTCCGATCCAGGCTTGGATCTCTACGAACTATTCAGCACTGGTCGCCGGCCAGCAACTCCTTTTCTTCCGGCTCCTGGCTCGTCAGCGAAGACCCCGACGCCTGTAAGACTTGTGCAGCCGCAGCCCTCGTGGCTAGGTAACTCGGCATTTCGGTGCCTGCATAGCCTCCTTACTCTAGGGTCCCGAGTCCCTCGCTTCCGACTTGCCTTATCGGGTCCGCCCGAGACCGTAACCTTTCCGTGTCCCCGGACACTTGTTTTAATTGTGCACTTGAAGTATTTGCTAAAGAAATTTGGTTTGTGCTTAGTACCCTGTCCTCATAAAGAGTACAGGGTTGTTGTGATTCTTAATAAATATACTGTTTATTTTCATAACACTTGTGTGGTGTCCTTTCACTGGGTATTCAAGGGGTACATGTGTGGTAAACAGCTGGCTTAACACGCCCTCTCGAGTCTTTAGCCTTAGACTGCTCGTATCCACGCTACTAGGATAGCTGGTCTATAGGTTGACTTACAACCAAACACCATAAGGGTCGTTGGAACGATACATAGCGGTCGCTAGAATAGCGAACGTTGCATATCGGGCCAACTTCTCACATTGGTGAGCAGCGGTTGGGATTTGAGCTTGCTGTTGTTTTGCCACACGTATCCTAAGAATATCTTGTTGAAAGATCGCACAAGTACTGTTAGTACATATAACCAAAGCTTAGAATACTCTGAGTTCTACTGAAGCAGCTGTTGTAGCTCCTCAAGGCTTAGCACACCTTGGCTACAACTCTTAGCAAGGGTACAGTAGGTAAACACGTAGTGTAGGTAAGTGCACCACTTACACCACACTAGAAACAGTATGTCGGACAAAGGAGGAAACTCTGGGTCTCCCCTTGTGTCAGTTGACCCTCCACAGGTCATCCCTTCAGGATATACTGTGCTGAGCTTCAAGGAGTTAAGACGACTGTGTCACTCCAGGAAGATTCAGCAGGGGTCTAACCCCACAACGTCCTTTCTGATTGGTCTCTTGGAGACTTATGATGCCAGAAGAGCTGAGAAACTTCGTAGCTCTTCTAATCCAGAAGGAGACATGCCTCCCCTCGAGGGAACCCGGGACGATCCTGACCTCATCCACCTCGCAACTGAGAACGAAGATGTGGAGGAGGATGAGGATGAGGATCTCTCTGGGGATGAGGCAGATAAGGGACAGGTAGAAGTCGTCAGACTAAGCAGGTCCAACTTAAGCAAACATGATAGCGGTACTGGGGGACCCCTGGGGCCACTATCAGGTCAGCTTAACATTGGGAATGGACGAGCCAGATCTCTGTCAAGAGGCTCTGGCAGATCCCTTCAAACCAATGGCTCTCACAACTCGTCTCAGAGAGGGATGACGTCCCCTCAGAGGAGAGTGTACGAAGCTAAGGAAAGGGCAGCTAATCTAAGGATCGAAAGGGAAGAACTTGCCCTGGCCAAAGAAAGGCTTGCCTTTGCAAGAGAGCAACAGTTAAGTGGGGTAGTCCCCACTGGTGGCAGCAATGTACCTAGTAATAGGGAAAAGAGTTTCGATACGAAACACCTTGGTAAGATAGTGCCCCCCTTTAAACAAGGGGACGACATCCACAAATGGATTACTGCTTTGGAGAGGGCCTGCACTGTGCAGGGTGTTCCCCAGAGTCAGTGGGCAGCTATCTTGTGGCTCTCCTTTGAAGGAAAAGGAAGAGACAAGCTCCTCACCACAAGGGTGGAGGATGCTAACAATTACCAAATCTTGAAAAATACACTCGTTGAAGGGTTCGGCCTAACCACTGAGCAGTACAGGGTGCTGTTCAGGGATACCCAGAAAACGCAGTCTCAAGATTGGTCTGATTTTGTCGATTGTGCCACTAAGGCTTTTGAGGGCTGGTTGCTGGGCAGTAAGGTTACTGATTATCAAGGATTGTATAATTTGATGATGAGAGAACAAATTTTAAACAATTGTCAGAACCAGTTGTTGCATCAGCATCTTGTCGACTCGGATCTGACCTCTCCCCAAGAATTGGGAAAGAAGGCAGACAGATGGGTTCGTACAAGAGTTAAACAGAACCAGGGCCAGAATCAAGGTGGTCAGAAGAAAGCAGACCAGAAGGGTAAAGATTCTAAGGGGGAACAAAGTGACCAGAAGTCTTCGACAGGTCCCCAACAACCCAAAGAGGGTGGGGGTCAGGCTCCCCAAAAGAAGAAAGAAGGCCAATCCAAAAGATGGTGCCAGTACTGTAAAAGTAAATCTCACTGGTTTAGTGAGTGCACCAAGAAAGGAGGAGGGCAGACTCCTGCCACTGCAGCCCCTAAGGCACCTGTGCCCCCTAGTACAGTCAGCAGTGGTAGTGCGCCTCCCAAGGGTTTAGTAGGGTTAACCCTGGGTTCTGAGGGGCGTGACAACTTAGTTGGCACACTCACTCAGGCTGTCCTTGTCAGTACAGGGGACGCGGACGTATCCCCTGACGTAAGCCCCAATACTTTGGGCAAATACCGACAGACGCCTTTCATAAATGGAAAGATGGCTCAGGCCTATAGGGACACTTGTGCCAGCGTCACCATGGTGACGCCTAACTTTGTGGACCCTGGACAGATCATGCCAGGTACAGAATTCCTGGTGACCAATGCAAGCAATGTCACTACCAATCACAGTATGGCAATTGTAGCTTTCTCCTGGGGAGGGGTAACTGGCCAAAAGAAGGTTGTAGTTAGTCCAGACCTCCCAGTGGATTGTTTGTTGGGCAATGATTTGGAGTCGTCACAATGGTCAGAAGTGGAGCACCGGACTCACATGGAAATGTTAGGTTTGCCAGCACATGTGTTCGCTGTGACTAGGTCACAGGTCAGGAAATGCCCCACTGAGCAGGTGCTGGATCCTGGAACAACGGACCAGACACCTCCCAAGAAAAAGAGCAGTAGGGTTAAGGCTGCGCCTTCCCCCTTGCCCCAGGTCGAGGATCAAGTCTCAGAGGAGGCTGACCTACAGGAATTGCGGGAAACTGAGCCTAGGGAATTCGAACTTGATCAAGTTGAATTCTTGGGTTCGGGGGGACCCTCAAGGGAAGACCTGGGGAAGGACCAGTTAGACTGCCCTTCTCTTGAACCCCTCAGACAGCAAGCTGCTGCTGAGGCTGCTGGGAACGCCACAGGTACCCACAAGGTATACTGGGAAGATGGACTCCTGTACACTGAGTCAAGAGACCCCAAGCCTGGCATGACCAGGAGGCTGGTTGTACCCTTGTCTCAGCGTGGTTTCCTACTTACCCTGGCCCACGAGATTCCCTTAGCAGGTCACTTGGGCCAGACGAAAACGTGGGACAGGCTTGTCTCACACTTTCACTGGCCACACATGAACGAAGATACCAAGGAGTTTTGCCGCTCCTGTGTCACCTGCCAAGCCAGTGGTAAGTCAGGTGGCACGACAAAGGCCCCCCTTATACCCATGCCGGTGGTGGGGGTACCCTTTGAACGGGTGGGGATCGACATCGTCGGTCTCATGGAACCACCTACAGCATCAGGGCACAAGTTTATACTGGTGGTAGTGGATCATGCCACCAGGTATCCTGAAGCTATTCCCCTTAGGACCACTACAGCACCTGTTGTGGCAAGAGCCCTGGTTGGAGTGTTCTCCAGAGTGGGCTTCCCTAAGGAGGTCGTCTCCGACAGAGGTGCACACTTTATGTCGAGCTACTTAACTGCTATGTGGAAGGAATGTGGTGTTAACTACAAGTTCACTACACCCTATCACCCACAATGCAATGGGCTTGTTGAGAGATTCAACAGGACCCTAAAAGGGATGATTCATGGACTACCTGAAAAGCTTCGGCGTAGATGGGACGTCCTGATCCCCTGCCTCTTGTTCGCCTACAGAGAAGTCCCACAGAAGGGGGTTGGCTACAGCCCTTTTGAACTTTTGTACGGGCATCCTGTAAGGGGACCCCTGTGTTTGGTGAAGGAAGGATGGGAGAGACCTCTCAAAAAGCCTGCAACCAACATAGTGGACTATGTGCTTGGCCTCCGCTCGCGGATGGCTGAGTACATGGAAAAGGCATCTGAAAACCTTAAGGCCAGCCAAGAACTCCAAAAAGCTTGGCATGACCAAAAGGCTGTCTTGACTGTTTACCAGCCCGGACAGAAGGTGTGGGTGTTGGAGCCAGTGGCCCCGGCAGCACTCAAGGACAAATGGTCCGGGCCCTACACCATCCTGGAGAAAAAGGGAGAGGTCACCTACCTGGTCGACCTGGGAACTCCCCGGAGCCCCCACAGGGTGCTTCATGTCAACAGGCTTAAAGCATATGTCGACAGGAAGGACATGAGTTTGCTCATGGCCATAGATGAGGGACAGGAGGAGGAGAGTGACCCTCTCCCCGACCTGCTCACTCAGAATCCTGACGATGGATCGGTAGATGGTGTTGTCTTTTGTGGCAGCCTCTCCGAACATCAACAGAGCGACTGTAAACAGGTTCTTCAGTCGTTCAGACATATGTTTTCTCTAACACCCAGCCAGACCGATTGGTGCACCCATGAGGTTGACACTGGTGACAGCTTGCCCGTTAAGAGTAAAATCTACCGGCAGCCGGATCACGTTAGAGACTGCATCAAGAGTGAAGTGCAGAAAATGTTGGAGCTGGGAGTCATTGAACCCTCGGATAGCCCTTGGGCTAGTCCCGTAGTTCTAGTGCCGAAACCTCACACCCAGGGTGGTAAGAGAGAGATGAGGTTCTGCGTAGACTACAGGGGTCTCAATGCAGTCACTAAGACTGACGCCCACCCAATACCGAGGGCAGACAAGCTTATCGATAGATTGGCTTCGGCCAACTACCTAAGTACGTTTGACCTAACAGCTGGGTATTGGCAAATCAGGTTAGCTGAGGACGCCAAGCCTAAAACCGCATTTTCAACCCCTGGTGGGCATTATCAGTTCGTGGTGATGCCCTTTGGTCTGAAGAATGCACCTGCCACCTTCCAAAGGTTGGTGAATCAAGTCCTTACTGGGCTGGATGACTTCTGTGCGGCGTATCTTGACGATATTGCTGTCTTTAGCTCCACCTGGGAGGATCACCTGGTCCACCTGCGGTAAGCGTTGGAGGCCCTGCAAGCAGCAGGCCTCACTATCAAGGCCACCAAGTGCCAGATAGGGCAGACACAGGTTGTATACCTGGGCCACCTTGTCGGTGGAGGCCAGGTTCAGCCACTGGAGAGCAAGATACAGTCAATCAGGGACTGGGCTCCTCCAACCACCCAGACTCAGGTTCGAGCTTTCTTGGGCCTGACGGGATACTACCGGAAGTTTGTCAGGAACTATGGTTCCATTGTGACACCATTAAACGAACTGACAAGTAAGAAAATGCCAAAAAAGGTTCAGTGGACAGCGAGCTGTCAAAAAGCATTCGATGACCTAAAGCAGGCCATGTGCACGGCGCCTATCCTCAAGAGTCCGGACTACTCCAAACCATTCATTGTCCAAACAGATGCTTCTGAGTTGGGTGTGGGAGCTGTTCTTTCTCAACTGAATTTTGATGGTCAAGACCAGCCCATTGCTTTTATAAGCAGAAGGCTGACCCCTAGAGAGAAGAATTGGTCAGCTATTGAGAGGGAGGCCTTTGCTGTGGTTTGGGCCCTGAAGAAGCTGAGGCCATACTTGTTTGGCACTCACTTCAAGATTCAGACCGACCATAAGCCCCTCTTGTGGCTAAATCAGATGAAGGGTGAAAACCCCAAACTGCTTAGGTGGTCCATTTCCCTACAGGGGATGGACTTTACAGTGGAACATAGACCTGGTACTGATCATGGCAATGCCGATGGGCTCTCCAGATATTTCCACTTAGAACAAGAAGACTCACCTGGTCAAGGTTAGCTTATTGTTCCGATGTTTGGGGGGGGGTCATGTAGGAGAGTAGGGTCTGCAATCCTATGATCACCCAGATTTTTTGCTTTTGTTTCACTGGTTTACGACTTTCTCTGGCTGTGGGCCTGCTGATCAGACCCACAGCCTGGCTGTTCTCTTTCTAAATTACGATATGTACCCTAGGTGCATTTACCAATTGGTACTGGGCCGCCTTATCAGACCCCGTAACGCAGGGCATAGGTGTACCCAGGGCCGCCAGGGGCTGCAGCATGTATTATGCCACCCCTGGCTGGCCTCTTAAATTTGACACAACTGGCTGCACGACAGCTGGGGCGAAGACGTGTAACCACCCTTCGCTTTAGGTATAGTAGCTCTATATCTAACCATACAATGGACACCCGAGTTCCTATCAGTCACTCCTATGGCAGGCCTTAACAATCCTGAAGGCAGAGTGCGTGGGCTCGTGTGAGCTAGGTTCAGGCCCGAGCCGAGCCCGGCTACAGCTTGCGGAATCAAGACCCAATGGCTGTTCCATGATAACACGTACCACATCGGTAACTTCGGTGTCGCGTTATCAAGACATGTCGAGTAAGGTGTCATACGAATCGGGATGCTGCCCTCTCACCAACCCTGGCGACGAGGTTAACATTCCGCCCTTCTAGAGGGACACGACATGTACGTAACTGTGAACCCCGGTTAAAGTTAACTGAAGCCTCAGCTCCACAAAATGGATGCTGCCACCACAGACACAAGTCTGACCTCCTGCTGCTGGGAGTCCTTCCCGCGAGGAGCACTTGGACAAAGGGTTTCCTGTCAAGGGCGCTGTTCGCACCGTCCCAGACAGGGTTTGTGTATTCTGGGTAGGTAGGGCTTTGGCGAGAAGGTGACTGCGGAGTGGCACCCCGGTGCTCACTACGCATCTGCCGGTTAGAACCAGTTCCAGGGGCGACAGCCCTGGCCTGGGGAAAGTCCGGCAGGGGAGAGGGGCGTAACTACCCCCCTTCCTGGTCCCACCCTTAGGGCAGGACCTAGTCATGTACCCACCCCTTTCTTTAGGATAAAGACCGGAGCGGGGACCCTTCCAAATTAGATCATCTTTGAATCAAGAACTACTTTCTACGAAAGGACACTCAAGACTCTTCTCAAGATTTCTCCCTTGTGACTAAGGAGTAGTCACCCTGCATCAGCAGGCACCATCTAAGAACTCTGCGGTTTGCTGCAAGTCCTTCCTCAAGGATCCGACGGCCCAGCTCGACGAGAACCAGCTTCCCTGGCACCTCTGACCTCTACCCACGTCATCAGCTCAGCTGTGATCTGTGGGTGCGACGAGACCTCGAGGGACCGGCCATCATCAGAACCTGCACGCTCTTAAAAACCAGCACGACCATCGAGGTAACTCTCTGGTGAGTGCTCTGGGGTCCGAGAAACCCCGACCCTGAGCCGCTCTAGCACCGAAGTGCAGTCTCCCAGCATCTCCACGATCTGCGTGGGGCCCTTCTGCTCGCTGCTCAGCACGTTGTCTGGTCACTCGCCGCTGGCTTGTGCCCTTCTGTGACGACATCCGAGAATCATCACTGCTGGTCTGGTTGCTCCAGACTGGCCCTTGCTTCCATCTTTGCGAGAAGCACCCCGGACCCTCCTGGTCCACTCAAGACGCCATCTTAGGCCCACCCCGTGGCCCTGAGATCTGCCAAGGCTTGTTGCCCCATCCTGGGCCCAGCGACGCCGACAGCATCATCCTTCGTGGGACAGCTCGCACCTCCACCGTGGTCGCCGACAACGCCTCCTGGTCCGTGAGACTGCAGAGCCTAGCGTCGCCCACTCACCTGGTCGAGGTGACGGCCAACCGGTGCCTTCCTGGTACCCTCTGACTACTGGCTAGTAGTACGAACTTGGTCCCCTCTGCTTTCAGGTTTCATCAATCTCCGATCCAGGCTTGGATCTCTACGAACTATTCAGCACTGGTCGCCGGCCAGCAACTCCTTTTCTTCCGGCTCCTGGCTCGTCAGCGAAGACCCCGACGCCTGTAAGACTTGTGCAGCCGCAGCCCTCGTGGCTAGGTAACTCGGCATTTCGGTGCCTGCATAGCCTCCTTACTCTAGGGTCCCGAGTCCCTCGCTTCCGACTTGCCTTATCGGGTCCGCCCGAGACCGTAACCTTTCCGTGTCCCCGGACACTTGTTTTAATTGTGCACTTGAAGTATTTGCTAAAGAAATTTGGTTTGTGCTTAGTACCCTGTCCTCATAAAGAGTACAGGGTTGTTGTGATTCTTAATAAATATACTGTTTATTTTCATAACACTTGTGTGGTGTCCTTTCACTGGGTATTCAAGGGGTACATGTGTGGTAAACAGCTGGCTTAACACGCCCTCTCGAGTCTTTAGCCTTAGACTGCTCGTATCCACGCTACTAGGATAGCTGGTCTATAGGTTGACTTACAACCAAACACCATAAGGGTCGTTGGAACGATACATAGCGGTCGCTAGAATAGCGAACGTTGCATATCGGGCCAACTTCTCACACTGCCCACCTCTCACTCCTTACCACTCCAACTTTTAAGCAAGTTCGTCAAGGAGGCTGCAGATTTGTGGTCCTCGCCCCAAAATTGTGGAAATCCGTCCCACTGGAAACACAGTCGGTAGTGACATACTGCAATTCAGGAAGTCACTTAGGACCTGGCTGTTTAGGCAAGGGTACAATTAAACAACTCTGGTCAGCATACCAAGCCTTTTTTTTCTTCTCTAGCGCCATGAAGCCGCCCGGTGTAAGTGCGTCTATAAATAAATACTAACATTAACATTATAACGTGATCGGGGTGTGGGATTTCTGCGGACATGAAGATATAAAGTAAAAAAAGAGCTAAACGTCACATTGATTAAAAATGGGGCTCCCAGTTTTCCATGTTTACTGATTTTTACAGATAAATACAGACAGAAAACAATGTGTTTCCTGTCTGCATTTATTTTTAAAACTGGAAAAATACTGAAAATTGTGCTTCTAATGAGCAACTTTCAATGCTAACTGTTGTGAATTCCAATGCAACAGGTGAGCAGATAGCCAGCATGGGGAGTTAAAAAACAAGTTAGATGTCTTTAAATACAGCCATATGCTAAAATGTACTTGTAGTATAGCGCTAATATTTACCTATATTTGGCTGTTGGATTTACTAAAAAGCGACAGGCATCAAAGTATGAGCGCATGTTTATCAGTTACATAAATGTGGGAATTTACTGTGTTATGACTATTTATTCTCAAACACAAAATAAATATGGATACATACTAATGAGTTGTCCAGAAAATAAATATGGATAAATACAGACGGTAATGTTAAAAAAATTAATACCATAAAACTGGAAGCCCTATTTAAAAACCATAAAGCCCAGCAAGGACAGAATTGGAATAACATAAGCATTGTGGGGTTTGAAGTCTCACCTGTTGTGAAACAACAAGGAACATATTTACGAGTTTAGTGCACAGGGCAGCGAAGCAAGTCACGTTACTGCACTGCCCTGTGTCACTGGTGACGGGCAGGGATGCACTATAAATATTACAAACAGCGCATTCCTGTCCTTTTCCCTTGTGCTAGTGCCAATTCGGCAGCTTAGCGCCAACGCAGGCATCCTTGACCCATGGTGCGAGGGTGCCGGTGTAGTCGGCAGGATTGTTTTGTGTAGAAAAGACACCTTCCTGCACAAAAACAATCCTGAACGGCTTTTTCCTCTTCCTGCATTTGCTGCAGAATGCAGCACTCATGGAAAGAGGAAAAACCGAGGCCAAATAAACATATCGCTCCTTGTTCCGCCTCTCCTGGGAGGCATATTTTTCTGGCACATTCCCGGGTTTACATGGTCTTGTAAATCTAGGAATGCGTCAAAAGCCACGGGAGCTCCGTGGGAACACCCGTGCAACGCCCATGAAACGCCTACCCAAGGCAGAGTAAAGCTACGCAGTGGTTTGTGCTGCTTTGCCTCACTCCATATTTTTGTAGCCTCTCAAAGCCATGCAAAGTGACCTTGCCTGGCTTCAAAAATATGGCTTAAGGTTTGCGTCGCTCGTGCACCAGAACCACAGTGCGTGGTGCAAAAGCAACGTAAACCGGGTCATGAATATGGCTCCAAATGTTTAACATGTACTCATTAGTGTCTATTAGGTAAGGAGTTACACACAAACACAAAACCATTAGTGAGTATCAGTTAAGGAATAACACACGCACACAAACACTCACACACTGTTTAACATGTAAACATTAGTGACTATCAGTGAAGGAGTAACACACATGCACGCACACACAGTGTAACATGTACACATTAGTGACTATCAGTTAAGGAATAACACACGCAAACAAACACTCACACACTGTTTAACACGTAAACATTAGTGACTATCAGTGAAGGAGTAACACACACATGCACGCACACACAGTGTAACATGTACACATTAGTGACTATCAGTTAAGTAGTAACACACACACATGCACGCACACACAGTGTAACATGTACACATTAGTGACTATCAGTTAAGGAGTAACATACGCACATACACACACGCACACACACACACTGTTTAACGTGTACACATTAGTGGCCTTCAGTTAAGGAGCAACATATGCACGCACACACACACACTGTTTAACGTGTTCACATTAGTGGCCATCAGTTAAGGAGTAACATATTCACGCACACACACACTGTTTAACGTGTACACATTAGTGACTATCACTTAAGGAGTAACATACGCACACACACACACACTGTTTAACATGTACACATTAGTAACTCTTAGTTGAGGAATAGCATACACACACACACTGTTTAACATGTACACATTAGTGACTAGCAGTTAAGGAGTAACACACGCACGCACACACAAACACACACACTTTAACATGTACATATTAGTGACTATCAGTTAAGGAGTAACATGCGCGCACACACACATGCACACTGTTTAACATGTACACATTAGTAACTCTCAGTTAAGGAGTAACATTTGCACGCACAAACACACACTGTTTAACATGTACACATCAGTGGCCATCAGTTAAGGAGTAACACACGCATGCACATTCACACACTATTTAACATGTACACATCAGTGGCCATCAGTTAAGGTGTAACACAACCACCCCCGCCCAGGGCTTTAAGTGGGAAAAAGAAACTGGGGGTGCTCTAAAAGGGGCGTGACAATTTTCTTAACGGGGTGTGGCCTATCCGAGTAGGGGCGTGGTCTAAATCAAGATAAGTAGCATTGTGTGCTTAAGAAAATCATGAAGTCGCATCCAGCAAAGGATAATAAAATAGGCAAAAAAGTATATTTATTAAGTATAAGCCTTAAAATACCAAATACTTTAAAAAACATTTGCTATTTCCAAACTTAGAATTTAAAAACCATCTTCACTAAAGGATGTGTTATTAAATTCTGAGTTCAGGCAGAGGTGCAACTAGAGCCAAATTCAGACAACAACAATTCTTCATTAATATGCAAATGGTCTTTTAAAGACCTGTGAAGTGCTCAGGTGCGGCTGTGTGTGTGCCCGGGAAGCGTCTCATTCCGGGCTACGACACACAACAGGGGAGGGGGGGGGGCTGAAGCCCTTTGAGTCCAATGGGTGTTGCGCGCCTGTGTTCAGATATACCAGATTCCATATGTCTATCTTGCCGTTATGGGAAGATATGTAGGTAAATATGTCACACAGCATTCCCCATGTTATCCTATGGGCAAGATAGCCTTTCAATAGTGAAAAACGAAATTGGCAGTATTTCACTATCAAGACATGTTACCAACACTAGTAACACCAAACAAAAACCAGGACGTCTGCTCACCCTACCTTTGACCTTTGAGGCCCGAAAATAGAGCCCCCTAGAGCCCCCTTTTGAGGCCCTCCAAAAACAACTGGGGGGGCTCAGCCCCCCACAGACCCCCCCCACTTAAAGCCCTGCCCCGCCCCTCCCTCATCCCCTTCCACTTGTCTCCGTGACTGTTGGGCACGACCACCCATGGATACTGAAAACCAGTGGGACCACCCCGCATCAAGCAACCCCTGGTTAATGCACACCTCCGTAACGCATGCTGCTCCCATAGGTGGAGCCCCACCCACAGCGGCCCCTTTGATCCCCACCCACAGTGGCCCCAACAAACTCTGCTGAGCCCAACCCACAGTGCCCACTATGAGCCCCGCTCACAGCGGCCCCTCTGAGCCCTGCCCACAGCGGCCCCTCTGAGCCCCACCCACAACAGCACCTCTGAGCCCCCCCCACAGTGGAGCCCCACCCACAACGGCCCCTCTGAGCCCCACCCACAGTGGAGCTCTGCCCAGAGTGCCCCTCTGAGCCCCTCCCACAGCGGCCCCACTGAGCCCCGCCCACGGTGCCCCTCTGAGCCCCGCCCACAGTGCCCCTCTGAGCCCCGCCCACAGTGGCCCCTCTGAGACCCGCCCACAGCGGCCCCTCTGGACCCCAACCAGAGCCCCAGGGTAGCGCCGAGAAGGAGAAATGAATCTCCCAGCTTCATCGCCCCCACACTGCTGTTGTTCTATCACAGAAAACAGGCTCATTCTGAACTCACTGCACAGCACCGCACTGGCACTGCTCACCATGGCAACAAACCCACAAACCATCACACCTCCCTGCTACAGACAACAACCTCCACCGCGGAGTCCCTTCTCTGACTCTGGCAGTGGGCACAGCGCCCCCCTGCTGCTGGGGCGGTCCAGCCCTGGGCCAGAGCTCCCTTAGATGCAAGGAGGGACCTCTGTGCTCACTCAGGTCTCAGCCCACGTCACCAGGAGACCCCCTGTCCCTGCTAGGTCATGTGTGCTATGGCAAGCCCTGGGCATCCCTTGAAGAATGTCACTGTAGTTCTCAAAACCCAAGCAGATGGCACCAAAGGAACATTCTTGAACGCCTGTTGTTGGTGAGGGTTGAGACCTCTCGACTGTAGGGTCCTTTAAACATCTCTCACGTCTTCCCGGGGTATAGTGTCTGTACACTGCTCCAAAGGACCTGGTGAACATACTGGGCCGAAACACCACCTGCCTTTGACCACTCTGTGACCACTGGGAGTCACTCAGTCCTTTGCCTGTTTCAAGCACCCTTCATAATCAAACCTAATGTGTCCCGGCGGCCAGTAGGACTTTCAGCCACTGGTACGTCACGGTCAGGAAGAGTTTGTTCAAATCATTGAAGTCAGAGAACATGTACTGTGGTTGGAAGGGGATCACTTTCATAAATGGAGAATCGTCTGAGTCTTAATTCATGTTTATCTGCACTCCATGCAAATAAGGTTGGGCCCCCTAAGGTTTCCTTACGCCACTGGCTTGCGCATTTCTATTTCAGTAACTCATATTGTGTGGACCGCTGGACCGCGGAAGGGCTGTTGTTCCATGATCCCTTCTAAAATGTATATAGAGTCCCTCGTCTTAATTCATGCCACTGGGTGATGGAGTGTCCAATCTTGAAAGGAACTCTGGGGCTCCCCAGAGGATTTTTCCACTCTGGGATCACTTTGTGTTAATGCTTTGCTGGAGCTGAAACCTGGAAATGTCACTTGGCCATCTCTCTCATACTGAACCCGGCTGTCTCGCTCACATTGAACCCTGCTGTCTCACTCACACTGCACTCTGCTGTCTCGCTCACACTGAACCCTGCGGTCTCGCTCACACTGAACCCTGCTGTCTCACTCACACTGAACCCGGCTGTCTCACTCACACTGAACCCTGCTGTCTCACACACACTGAACCCGGCTGTCTTGCTTACACTAAAACCTGATGCCTCACTCACACTAAACCCGGCTGCCTCGCTCACACTGAACCTGGTACCTCATTCACACTTAGTGATTTAAATGAGCTGGTACTGTCCAATAGTGAGTACCTGCACTTGTTGAATTTGAAAGGGAGGGTACCGGTACTTCTCAGCAGAGCTTCAATACATTTAATGGTGGAGATTCGGTACTTCTGGGGAGCAAGCAGGTACTCTAAATAGGTGCTGGTGCTAAGATGTCGGTGAGCTGGTGATGCAGAGATTTGTGGCTGATGGTGAGTGGATGGCAGTGATGCTGAGGTGCTGGGACGACGGTGATCTGGTGATGCAGAGATATATGGATGATGGTAAGTGGACAACGGTGATGCTCAGGGGCGGATGCGGTGGTGAGGACAGTAATGCGGAGAGGAAGAGGGAGAGGAGTTCGACCTCGAACCGGGGGAACTCGGTTTGAGTCTCAGCAATGGCGCTGAACATCCTGTGATTCTGGGAAAATTACTTAATCTCCCCGTGCCTAACAAAAAAAGAATGTGTCCTCATTTAATGCAACTGGCGCTATGTAGAGCGCTCTGCCACCCGATACCTTCGGGTCAAGTTGCGCTACATAAAATTCTCAAAAAAAATAAAATGGCGCTGGATGATGGTGTTGTCATGATGTTTGATGATGTTGCAGGGGTGATGGCGTGGCGATGATGACAGTGAAGCTTAGTTTGTGCTTGTGGGCTGATGATGGTGTGCTAGTGACAATAATCATGCTGAGATGAGGGTGATGATGATGTGGAGAAGGTAGGTGCTGAGGGGATGATTGATGACGTCATAATGTGGTAGTACCAAGGTATGATGACAATATTGATGCTGAAGGGTTGATGGATCATGTAACGATGATGATGGGCTTACGGTGCGGTGATAGTGACGTTGTGAACCCTTTTACAAGAACATTTGGACTTCTTATATTTTTATCATGTGCTTGCTTGCAGATTCTTTTATCTCTTTTAGTGGAAATTGTGATGTCTTGGACACACGCAGAATTGTTAGTGTCATGTCTGCCTCTTAGCTAGGTTGGCCTTTCTTTGTTTAGGTCTCGCCTACTCAGCACACATGCGCTGTAAGGGAGACCTTTAGCCGTTGTTCAGCTGTTTTTCAAAGCACATACTCATGCATGTGGCGGCATACATCTTGCGGGAGCGCGCAGGGGCGCGCCACAAGCATGAGTGTGTGCTTTGAAAAACAGCAGACTGCGCACGCACACACGCACGCACCACTCCCGGGCCATCCTGTCATTTCTGCGAAGATGACTGTGAAGTCTATAATTAATTTAATTCCTATAGTTCCTCTCGCAACATCCTCTCTTTCATGATAGACTTAGCTCTATCGAGGCTGGAATGTGAACTCGCCCTCTCCATCTCTCTAAAACTAACATCTTTTTTTTTCCCACTCTCATACAGTTCTTATTTTCATCCATCTGCAATGTTGCTCGTCTCTCTGGACTTCCTGCTTGTTTTCCTGAATCCAATTATATCTTTAATTCATTTATGCTAATGTCAGTCAAATGTAATTTTACTTTTACTTTAGTCGACGCCTTCCCAGCTCTAGCTTCGGGTGCTTTTCAATATGTTTTGCCTAACTCCGATAAAGTCCCTGCTCCACCCACAAGCTCGTCCTTCGCTACAGTTTTAAAAAAAAATCTTTCTTAGGTCTCTCTATCAGTTTTTAGTTATGTTTTATATTATTGTAAGTGAAAGTTTTAACACATTTATTAGAACTTTCACATACAATAATATAAAACATAACTAAAAATCATGCTCCACTCTCTTTCGCCTCTTTGTGCCCTCTCACTCTCTGTCCGGCTCTATGCCACAGCACCCTGCTTATTCCCTGACTCTATTCTTTGCTCCGCTCTCACCCCGTGCTTCAGGCGCCCTCTGCCTGACCGGCTCTATGCCACAGCACCCTGCTTACTCCCTGACTCTACTCTTTGCTCCGCTCTCACCCCGTGCTTCAGGCACCCTCTGCCTGTCCGGCTCTATGCCACAGCACCCTGCTCGCTGTCTCTACTCTCTGCCCCCCTTACCCCTCGCTCTCACCCCATCTTTCCAGTACCTACCTGCTTAGCTCTATGCCACAGCACCCTGCTTACTCCCTGACTCTACTCTTTGCTCCGCTCTCACCCCGTGCTTCAGGCACCCTCTGCCTGTCCGGCTCTATGCCACAGCACCCTGCTTGCTGTCTCTACTCTCTGCCCCCCTTACCCCTCGTTCTTACCCCGTGTTTCCAGTACCTTCTGCCTGCTTAGCTCTATGCCACAGCACCCTGCCTCTACTCTCTGCGCCCCCGCTCTCACATTTTAGTTATGTTTTATATTATTGTATGTGAAAGTTTTAACACATTTATTAGAACTTTCACATACAATAATATAAAACATAACTATAAACTTAAAAGATCCCGAAGGCGAGACCTATGGGCTATGCCAATGCTTGTTTTGTTATGGGTGCTGCCATAACATCACAGACGCTTACAGCGGGAGGTGGCATTATTTTCTTCTTGATGTATAGAGCCATACTATATCTATTTGTAAATTGAGATGACACATTTATTGCCATTTTTATTGAGACTTTAGAGTCTGCAAATACTGTTTTATTTCATAAATAAGAGAGAAAATTGGTGATCGAATACTGTAAAAACTAGGGTTGGGCGAACTTGTGGATTTCACTCTGCAGGATTCCGTGGAGTTTCATGAAAACTCTGCAAGATGCCACGAAGTTCCGCAAGCCGACAGAATCTGTGTGTTGTGCTGCTCACGTTGATTATTAGGAGCTTGTCCCGTGCTGTAAAATCAGTGTGAATGGTACCACGCGGCACGCCAGAGGGCGCTGCCTCTCCGCTGCCCTTGAGTAGATTTTGTACTTGAGCGGCAGCTTTCCCACCGCGGATGATCATGGCTGCCCGCGCCGCCTGCATTCAGAAAATGTCACTGGGTGCCATTCTAGTGCCCCGAAAATCACGTTAGGGGACGCACATTCTCACTCGCGCTTGCCAATTTACTGTTGGTAAAACGCGTCTGAGAAAAAAAATCTGCCCTGCGGCGGTTGTTGGAGTTTTGCTGGAACTCCCCATTACAAGCATAATATGGAGTGAACTCCACCAGCGGAGCAGAATTTATCGTCCACCTCTAATAATAACCCAGGTATATGACCATAAGTTAGAGGGGCTTCACGCTAAGTCTATCATTGTAGAGGTCAGACCAGTTTGAAGAAACAACCAGTCTCCGCCAGAGACTGCTCCGGGAGCGGTGCAAGGAAACGACCATTATTATTATTATTATTAAATGAAATTTGTAAAGCGCGCTGACACCATGGGTTTCCTGGCGCTATGGAACAGAGGTAAGAGGCAGGCTGGGAGTTTACAGGAGTTAGCAGGGTGGGGGGAAGAGGAGGGTTTTGAGCTGCTTCCTGAAATGGAGGAGGGAGCTGCTGGATTTAATGGTCAGGGGAAGGACCGTCATACTTGCACCGCTTATCATTCCCAGGCAAGAGCTGTGACAAGGAATGGCTCTATAGCCATGTTTCTTGGGAGAAGGTATGCTGTGCCATCCATTTTAAGAAGCGTGATTTATTGGCTAGCTTCTGTGTGTTTTTCCTCAATTTTAGCGTAGCGCTTAGAAGTAGTGATAGGGTGTTAGCATGCTAGGAAGTGGCTTACCATGCTAGGCCATATCAGGCAACGCTGAGTTTATTTTTGTATTCTGTGTGGTTTCCATTCATATTTTTGACCTAGAGTGTGGTTTTAGAAATAAACATTTGAAAGTATAGCCCCTGCTTCTTGGTGCTATTTTGAGCGTGTTATATTGAGGGTTTGGAGTCCACTGTCACCCTGAGCTCATCGAGTGGGACTCATTGTGACCAGAAAACATCCCCAGCACAGTGCAGCTCAGTGGGTTGTGTGTGAGTCGCAGTCCAAGTGGATTTCTAATTCGTGCTGGTAATCTGAACTGGCTCCTTGGGTGTTAGAAATCCAATTAAATTCAGGTTGACGGGTCAGAGATGAGATGACGTCACCTTGAATATCTCTGGTTCAGCTTATAGAGAGTAGAGTGTGGCCAGCTCTGCTCGGGGAGGGTGGGGGGTGATGTTTGACGTCGACTCCCATGCACCACCCCTCGGGTACCTCTCTCCTGAAGGGGTCTTTGACACCTTCCTGATGGGCTGTAGCTTGGACCTGGACCTGGGTTGTACAGAGCACTGATCTCAGAGCACTGATCTACCACAAGCGCAGCAGAAACGTCTGTGATGGTTCACCATCTTTGAGGGATGTCTCCTTTTCACCGACAAGGTCTCCGGCAATGTGATGCTGCCTTAGATGAGGAAATTATTGTTAAAAATAATTTTAAATGCACTTGTGAAATAATTAAGGAACAATGATGTTAAAAAGTGAAATGTGGAGTGCTAGGGCAGTTGTGTCTCCCTAGGAAAAGGTCGGCGGTGGTGGTGCTAGGCGCTATAAGGCCTTTTCTGGTGCACTCTCTGTGTACTGGCAGGTTGAGGGCCCGATTCACAGAACTAATTTAAGACAAAATCCTAAACTTACTACTTTTGGTATTCACAGAAGTTAGGATTTTGTCTTAAGTTTGTTTTAAGACAAACTTAAGACAAAATCCTAACTTAAGTCTGTTTTAAGACAAATTTAAGACAAAATCCTAACTTCTGTGAATACCAAAAGTAATAAGTTTAGGATTTTGTCTTAAGTTAGTTCTGTGAAGCGGGCCCTGAGATTGGAGGTCTTGGCTCTAAACTGATGGACAGTAAAGTAGGGCTCTCACGGGAGGCCAGCTGTAGGTGGGTGAGGGGTGTTAGCCTGAGGTTAGGTGGTGGGAAGAGAGCGCCTCAGCCCCTCCGCTTTGCACAAGCGTGGAGGGGCGAGTCTGCACATAGCATTGATTTACGTTTTTTGGGGTATTTTTTTGGGTCTGGCTTAGAGACGGCTTTAGCTGTTTACCAGCCTCGTGCTTTCTAGAAAAATCATATATAGTCCAAATCCTTCCATAAATATTTATAAATGTAAATAGCGGGGCTTTTTTGGACCCACTCTTTATCCATTGGTTTGTTGGTGTGTCATTTACATTTGGGTCCCGCCTACCCCAGCATAGGGTACAGGGCAGTGAGTCCGAGTCAGCCATTGGTCGCCCTCATTGTGAGTGACAGCTTCCTGCTTGTGCACCGGTGCGCATCTGCTTTAAAAAGTAGCCACTTCAGTGTCAGGGCGTGTAGGCCAACCTTTTCTTCCAGTTCTGCAGGCGCCTTATGTTTTTAATTTATTTTTCAGATGGGTCATTATTTATTTATTTTTGCAAACATGGTATAATCATTATTTATTTATTTTTACAAACATGGTTTAATCATTATTTATTTATTTTTACAAACATGGTTTAATGTCAAAATTTCTACTTTCTATTACTTTGAAATTCTGACACCTCTTGTATATCGTATTAAATAAATATTAAAATGGTAGGCTTGCAGCGTTCAGCCCGGATGGCTCTGGAGATGCTTGTTCTTCCGTGTTCCCATGCTGGAAGTTGTAGATGACGTCAGCTGCCGCGTGTGGTGTCTGACTGACACTCTTTGTACTTTAGACAGCGCAGTCGTCTCTGCTCCCATGTGTGACCAGCTGCTGTCTCTTTGAGTCGGTTTGCTGAGGCTCCAGGGTTGTCCTCAGTTGCGTTTCCTGCTGTGTCTCGTTGTCTGTTGGCTCCTCTGTAGGGCGGTGTCATCACCCACGGTGTCTCCACATCCGTCCCTCCCACCTGCCTCGCTTCTCATTGGCTGAGGATGGCGGCCACAGGTGTATCTACCATGGGTAGGTGGTTGGCTCCTGTGGCTGCTGCACACCCCCCCTGTTCCCAATGCTTAAGTTTGTAAGTCTAAAGTCTAAAGTGAACAGCAATGTCTTCTCCTCACATGACCTTCCCCCAGCCACCTCATTGGTTCCTCATGAAGTCCTCTTTCTTTCCATCCCAGGACACCGACATCCAGAAGAAGATCGACCATGAGGTGCGCATGCGGGAGGGCGCCTGCAAGCTCCTGGCCGCCTGCAGCCAGAGGGAGCAGGCGCTGGAGGCCTCCAAGAGCCTCCTGGTCTGCAACGGCCGCATCATGGCGTACATGTCGGAGCTGCAGCGGCTCAAGGAGGCGCAAGTCATGCAGCGCATGTCGAGGCGGTAAGTGAGGCGCTGGTGGGAGGCGGTGGCGCCCTAGGGCAGGGGTCTTCAAACTGGAGGGCCTCAAGGGATCCCAGCGGGGTCGCCAGGCTCTGGCCAGAGAAGCGTTATGCTGATAACAGCAGCAGTCGACCGCTCCATGACGGGCCATCAGTAACATCTTTTGTCGTTTATATCCTGGTTTGAGAAGGTGTCAAAAGGGGAGGGGCTCCAAATATTCTTCAAAACCCCACCCCCCATTTCTAATAATCACACTGTGGATACTTTAACACCTTAGTTAGGCCAGCAGAGTATGTTTGGCAACCATGCATTTGATTGTCTTTTTAAAACGGAAACAGAACTTAACTGCAATATTTAAATAAGTCTAGACATATTTAAACATTGCTAATTTAAGAGATAATTGTGAAAAATTCTGAGGGGGCCCGATGATTTTATTTTTCCCACTGGGCGGCAGAGGGTTCTGGAGGCACAGCAATAAAAGGTTTGAAGGCCACTGCCATAGGAGGAAGACGTGGTGATCATCCGGTGAGAGCCAGGGGGGTTCAAGATGGACGAGGAGGAGCTGGAGGGGTTAGCAGTGAGTAGAAAAGAGATACACGCCACAGGATAGGATAAAGAGAAGAAAAAGAAATGAAAGAAGAACTATGGAGGGACTGTGGCCAGGAACAGGGCAAAAGAGGACTAAAGGGAGAAAAGGGGAAATGGTGAAGTAGAGAAAACAAGAAATATTAATCGAAAAAAATAACAGAATTAAGAGAAAATACATTTAAAGGTGAGGAGCAAATGAAGAAAACTATTAGAGGAGATACTAAAACGAAATAGAAAAATGGTAAAAAAATAGGAAGCTACAAGGACAAAACTGAGACTTAGGAGGAGCCTGATATGAATAATATCAATGTGGGAATTAAAAGGGATAGAAATGGGGGAACTGAAAGGCAATGAAGAAATGATTACCTCAAGAAATAAAAGCAATAAACAGAACAAAGAAAAGGGAAAAAGAGAAATAACTAGAGAGGAAATGTAAATAAAGTAAATTTAGGAATTAATAACAAGAGAGAGCACAGAACATAGACGCCAGTGGAATAGGAAATTGTAAATTAAAAACACAAGCATTTGCAATGCAATCGGGCTCACCTTTGGGACCTCATATGTATTTAGCTATGCAGAACGTTAGCCTGGGTTCTGATACATCTACTGTTCTTTACATAGAGGGAAAGTAAGCATCAAACTGTGTGTGACACAGGAGGTATGGAAAGAGAGACATGGAGAGAAACATTGCCTTTCGGTGGGAAATGGTATAGCCCAAAGCGCTCTTTTTAATATAAAATCAGGGCCTTCGGTGGTCGTATCACTGAAAATACAAGATTTGAAAACAATATTATCGTTTACGGGTGCTCGTGGAAGATACAATTTCTATGAACAGGAATCTAGAGAATGAGAAAGGGATCCTGGTATTTTACTAACCTCTGCTGGTCGGTTTCTATCAAGAAATGTAAATAGAGGCAGTTGCCAGAAAAATAAAAATAGAAAGTCCCTCAGCAGAATGCAATTCTGGTATTCTACTGACCTCTACTGGTCGTTTTCTATTAAGACAGTTAAATAGAGGCAGGTGAACAGAAAAAAAAGTCCCTATGCGGAAGCAGACAAGTCCTAGGACAGATCTCCAGAGCCCACAAAGTACATACAGATATAAGTATATACTAAAGTATATACAAGAGGTCTTGAATGCTCGACCTAAAACGCTTTGGCTAAAGAAGGAATGAAAGTAAGAATCCTTTACCATAACATAGCTGTGGTCGTTCAGCCAGTAGGGCTTCTGGGCGCTGCATGGGAGATGCTTACTGCCCACAGAGGCTGAAATCTAAGGTGTGAGCAATGAAAGGAGGGGTATGTCTGGTAGAAAATGTGTCCATCCTCAGCAGGACTGGAGTAGAGGGGGCAGGACCACCCACCAGGTGCCCCCAACCGACCGCCTTTTGCCCCTCCTGGCATGGGTGGGATCAGCAGGGCGAGACCCCCGACCCCTCAATGTGCACCCACCAGGGCAGGAAGGAGAAATGTGTTTAAGAAGCATAAACCGGTGGGACCAGGAGCTTCAATTTATATCAATAATTCGCTTTTTATCGATTTCCATTAGGAGGAAAGATAAGAAGAGGAAAGATGGGGGACAGAGCGGGGGGGGGGACTGGAATCAGAGCGGGGGGGGGCAATGGGACAGGAGAGAGAGGAAAGGCAGAGAGGGGCAGGGGTAGAGGAGAGAAGCGAGGAGGAGAGAGATGGAAAGAGGGGGTGCGAGGAAGGAGTGTGGGGGGGGGGAGGGACACACACAGAGAGGGTGGAACCGAGGGGAGCAGAGTCAAACACTTAGCGGCAAGAAAGACCAAGGAAGGAAACTAAGAGAAGAAAGAGAGACACAGAGAAACAATCGGGACACTGGGAAAGAGTGGACGAAAGAGAGCAAGAACAGAAGGTAAGAAAGAGGAAGAAACAAAAGAGGGACCACGGAAGAGGGAGCGACAGAGAGAGAGAGACAGAGAGGGAGAGATAGAGTAGAGAGAGAGAGAGAGAGAGAGAGAGAGAGAGAGAGAGAGAGAGAGAGAGAGAGAGAGAGAGAGAGAGGCAAGGGAGGGACCACGAAGAATGAGAGAGAGCGAGAGAGCGACACTATGGGAGAGAGAGAGAGTGACAAGGGAGGGACCACAGAAGCATGAGAGAAACGGAGAAGAAGAGATAGAGTGGAGAGAGTGAGAAAGAGGGAGAGAGAGAGAGAGAGAGAGACAGGGGGAGAGAGAGAGACAGGGAGAAAGAGTAACAAGGGAGGGACCACTGAAGAATGAGAGAGGGAGGGAGAGAGAGAGACAGAGAGGAAGAGATAGAGTGGAGAGAGAGAGAGAGACACGGGAGGGACCACGAAGGATGAGAGAGAGAAAGAGAGCGACACTATGGGAGAGAGAGAGTGACAAGGGAGGGACCACGGAAGCATGAGAGAAACAGAGAAGAAGAGATAGAGTGGAGAGAGAGAGAGACAGGGAGAAAGAGTAACAAGGGAGGGACCACTGAAGAATGAGAGAGAGAGAGAGAGAGAGAGAGAGAGAGAGAGAGAGAGAGAGAGACAGAGAGACTGAGAGGAAGAGATAGGGTGGAGAGAGAGAGAGAGAGAGATAGAGAATGGAGGGGCCACGGGAGGGGCGGTGAGGAGAAAGAGGGTGAAAAAGGTGAAAGAGGGAGGGACCAGAGAAGAATGGCAGAGAGGACCAGGAGGGGGGTTTCGGGTCTGGGTGGAGGGGGGTGTAGTGAGAGGCAGACAGAATTACGAATTCGAGTGAAGTAGAAATATTGAGAATAAACAAGAGAGTATATGCTTTGGGGGCGGGGCCAGAGGGATGAGAGAAGGACGCACGGACAGGTGTGCGTGAGATGGGGACACACCGCCTGTGAAGCTCCAGCAGGATGTGTGAATAGATGAATAAAGCAGAACCACACCAAAGGGAATGGATCGAGATCATTTGTAATGGGGGGAGGAGAAAGAGAGGGAGGGCGGAACTCTTCTGGGCAACGTGTCATGGGTTCGAAGGGTGGGCTGGAGGGGGCTTCCGACCCTAGCAGTCCCCCGCTCTCTTCCAGTACAGAGGGAACCCCAGGAGGTTGTACAGGAGAACAGGCCTCTGTACCCCCTCCAATGGGCGATGACGGGGTGAGTGCTCCCTGAGGCCTCGTGAAGAGGCAGGAGGCGCTGAAGAGTGATGTGTCTCACAGGTAGTGCCAAGGTCTTCTGTACTGTCTAAGCACTACACTCTCTGCCTGTCACATCTGTGTTTACCATTACTGGGTCTCATGGGTCATGCCAAGCTCTCATGTTGTTTCTAAGTACTACACCTCTGCCTGTCACGTGTGTACCATCACTGTGTCTCACGGGTCATGTCAAGCTCCCACGTGGTGTCTAAGCGCTATACTCTCTGCCTGTGACATGTATATACGGGTCATGCCAAGCTCTCATGTGGTTTCTAAGCACTACACTCTCTGCCTGTCCCGTGTGTACCATTTCTGGGTCTCATGGGTCATGTCAAGCTCTCATGTGGTTACTAAGCACTACACTCTCTTCCTGTCACATGTGTGTACCATTACTGGGTCTCATGGGTCATGTGAAGCTCTCATGTGGTTTCTAAGCTCTACACTCTCTGCCTGTCACATGTGTGTACCATTACTGGGTCTCATGGGTCATGTGAAGCTCTCATGTGGTTTCTAAGCACTACACTCTCTGCCTGTCACATCTGTTTACCATTACTTTGTCTCAGGGGTCATGTTAAGCTCTCCTGTGGTTTCTAAGCGCTATAATTTCTGCCTGTCACATGTATATACGGGTCATGCCAAGCTCTCATGTGGTTTTTAAGCACTACACTCTCTGCCTGTCACATGTGTGTACCATTACTGGGTCTCATAGGTCATGGCAAGCTCTCATGTGGTTCTAAGTACTACACTCTCTGCCTGTCACATGTGTGTACCATTACTGGGTCTCATGTGTCATGCCAAGCTCTCGTGGTTTATAAGTACTACACTCTCTGCCTGTCACATGTGTGTACCATTAGTGGGTCCCAAGGGTCATGCCAAGCTCTCCTGTGATATCTAAGCGCTATACTCTCTGCCTGTGACATGTTTATACTGGTCATGCCGAGCTCTCATGTGGTTTCTAAGCACTACTCGCTCTGCCTGTCACATGTGTGTGCCATTACTGGGTCTCATGGGTCATGTGAAGCTCTCATGTGGTTTCTGAGCACTGCACTTTCTGTCTGTCACATGTGTGTACCATTATTGGGTCTCATGGGTCATGTCAAGCTCTCCTGTGGTATCTAAGCGCTATACTCTCTGCCTGTGACATGTATATACGGGTCATGCCAAGCTCTCATGTGGTATCTAAGCGCTATACTCTCTGCCTGTGACATGTATATACGGGTCATGCCAAGCTCTCATGTGGTTTCTAAGCACTACAATCTCTGCCTGTCACATCTGTTTACCATTACTGTGTCTCAGGGGTCATGTTAAGCTCTCCTGTGGTTTCTAAGCGCTATAATCTCGCCTGTCACATGTATATACGGGTCATGCCAAGCTCTCATGTGGTTTCTAAGCACTACACTTTCTGCCTGTCACATGTGTGTACCATTACTGGGTCTCATGGGTCATGCCAAGCTCTCATGTGGTTTCTAAGTACTACACTCTCTGCCTGTCACATGTGTGTACCATTACTGGGTCTCATGGGTCATGCCAAGCACTCGTGGTTTCCAAGTACTACACTCTCTGCCTGTCACATGTGTGTACCATCAGTGGGTCTCACGGGTTATGTCAAGCTCTCCTGTGATATCTAAGCGCTATACTCTCTGCCTGTGACATGTCTATACGGGTCATGCCGAGCTCTCATGTGGTTTCTAAGCACTGCACGCTCTGCCTGTGACATGTATATATGGGTCATGCCGAGCTCACATGTGGTTTCTAAGCACTACACTCTCTGCCTGTCACATGTGAGTACCATTACTGGGTGTCAAGGGTCATGTCAAGCTCTCCTGTGGTATTTAAGCGCTATACTCTCTGCCTGTGACAGGTATATACAGGTCATGCCGAGCTCTCATGTGGTTTCTAAGCACTACACACTCTGCCTGTGAAATGTATGTACCGTGCCTGTGTTCTCTGTCCGCAGCCCGTCTGATGCCGGCCCCATGGATGACCGACTGCCGTGCAAGGGACGCGTCTCCATCTCAGGTACGTCCGTCTCATTGAAGGGCTGTCTTGCCACTGGTGGGGCGCATGGTCTCTTTACCGGAGTATGTTGTCTATTCCTGGCTTGGGCTGGGTTGTGATATTAGCGGAATATGTTGTCTCGCCACTGGAGCACATGATCCCCTTCCTGGGGTAGGTTGTTTGCCCCTGAGTAGGTTGTCTCACCCCTGGAGTGGGTTGTCTCACTCCTATGAGTAAGGTGTCTCACCTCTATAAGTTGGGTGTCTCGAGCTGGAGTAGGGTGTTTCACCTCTGGAGTCGGGCATCCCTAAAATGGAGTGAGTTTTCTCACTCCTGAAGTAGGGTGTTTGATCCCTGGAGTTGGCTCTGTCCCCCCTATGAGTAGGGTGTCTCACGCCTGGGTGTGGGTCTCACTCTTGGAGTAGGTTGTCTCACCTCTAAAGTTAGGTATCTCGCCACTGGAGTACAGGATCCCCTTACTGGGGTAGGTTGTCTCGCCCCTGAGTAGGTTGTCACACACATGGAGTGGGTTGTCTCATCCCTCTGTGTAGGGGGTCTCACCCCTAGACTGGGTTGTCTCATCCCTCTGTGTAGGTTGTCTCGCCCCTGAGTAGGTTGTCACACACATGGAGTGGGTGGCCTCACCCCTGGAGTAAGTTGTCCCGCCCCTAGAGTGGGTGGTGTCACCCCTGGAGTGGTTTGTCTCGGCCTTGGAGTATGTTGTCTCACCCCTAAAGTGAGTTGTCTTGCTCTGGAGTAGGTTGTCTCTCCCCTGGAGTGGGTGGTGTCACTCATGGAGTAGGTTGTCTCCCCCCTGGAAAAGGTTGTCTCATCCCTGGAGGGGGTGGTGTCACTGTCACCCTTGGATTAGGTTGTCTCACCCCTGAGTGGGTTGTCTCTCCCCTGGAGTGGGTGGTGTCACTCATGGAGTATGTTGTCTCATTCCTGGAGGGGGTGGTGTCACTGTCACCCTTGGATTAGGTTGTCTCGCCCCTGAGTAGGTTGTCACACACATGGAGTGGGTGGCCTCACCCCTGGAGTAAGTTGTCCCGCCCCTAGAGTGGGTGGTGTCACCCCTGGAGTGGTTTGTCTCAGCCTTGGAGTATGTTGTCTCACCCCTAAAGTGAGTTGTCTTGCTCTGGAGTAGGTTGTCTCACCCCTGAGTGGGTGGTATCACTCATGGAGTGGGTTGTCTCATCCCTGGAGGGGGTGGTGTCACTCATGGAGTATGGTGTCTCATCCCTGGAGTGGGTTGTCTCATCCCTGGAGGGGGTGGTGTCACTGTCACCCTTGGATTAGGTTGTCTCACCCCTGAGTGGGTTATCTCATCCCTGGAGGGGGTGGTGTCACTCATGGAGTATGTTGTCTCATCCCTGGAGTGGGTTGTCTCATCCCTGGAGGGGGTGGTGTCACTCATGGAGTATGTTGTCTCATCCCTGGAGTGGGTTGTCTCATCCCTGGAGGGGGTGGTGTCACTCATGGAGTATGTTGTCTCATCCCTGGAGTGGGTTGTCTCATCCCTGGAGGGGGTGGTGTCACTCATGGAGTATGTTGTCTCATCCTGGAGTGGGTTGTCTCATCCCTGGACGGGGTGGTGTCACTGTTACCCTTGGTGTCACTGTCACCCTTGGATTAGGTTGTCTCACCCCTGAGTGGGTGGTAAGGGCCTATCAAATACCCAGTTCCTGAACCCCCAAGACCGCCAATGAATATAAAAGAAAGCTGCTCTCAGCTAAGACCCCTGCATCCGAGGGAAACAACAGCCAAGTGGTGTCTCGAAGTCCCTTCTCTATGTCTATGTCACACGAGTCAGCAAGAGTTGTCTCTAAGGAAAGTTGGTGCCATTTTATTAGGATCCATGTACAATGTACAATAAAAGTGTGTATGTGACTGCAGCCCAGGCTCATAGTCAACGTATTGGGCCCCGATTGACGTCACACTCTTTGTAAGCCTGGGGCCACGGGTCCCGGGCCTTGTGGGCACTCCACAGCTCTACACTCTGTACCCGAACCGTGCAGCACTCACTTCATGTATGAAGCCCACAGTCTACAATCTCCTCACCCCTGGAGTCTGTGTGGAGCGGTAAGTGCACACTCCATGCACGTCAGCAGGTGGTGTGAGGGGTGGTGGTGGGTGGAGGCTGCTGTTGTTTTTCTGTTCAGTTTTTATTGTGTCCTTTTTTGTGTAATGCTGGGATGTTGTTACAGGTTGGGTTTGTGTTGTATTGCTGCGTTGTGCTTGTTTTGCAGTAGAAGGGTGTTGTGATATTTTGCTGTATAGTCATTTTATGCTGTTCCGTTTGTTGTGTTATTTTTATTGCTTTATGTCGTTTGTCTTACCATTTTATGTAGTGCTGGAGTCATGTTGCATTTTTGTGTTATGTTGTTGTGAAGTTATGCTATGCAATTATGCTGTTACATGTTATTGTGATGTGCACTTTTGTTGTGCAGTACATGTGAAAGGGCCTGCGTCAGTCTTACGCCTGCTGTGAGGCAGGCACAAGATTTTGACGTAACGGCGTCCTAGAAGTGACGCAGTGAAATCTCATAGATTTCACTGCGTCACTTCTACGACCCTTTCTTGCGTCAATACGCCCCCCTTGCATACATTATACCTGGCGCAGGTATAATGTGGCGCAGGCGTTTACAAAGTGACGCATTTACCTAGATGCGTCACTTTGTAAATATGTCGCAACAAGGCGCATATTTTATGCCACTGGTGCGTCACAAAAAGTGACGCACCAGCGGCGTAAAAGTGACGCAAGGGCTCATAAATGAGGCCCTAAGACTCTGGGCAGACTGTCACATGTACACACACCCCTCTGTAGATAAACGTGCATTGACTGCCCCCAGTGGGCGAGGGTCCGAGGTAAGAGGGGCCCCGGGAGGTGAGCTCCTCTGCTAGAGGTGAAGAGGCTTCTAGGCGCTACAGAGGCTGCTCGAAGACTCACTCAGGCCTCCCGGCGCTCTCATTGCTCACTTCTAGTTGTGTGTTATTAGTGCCAGGGCTGAGGTCAGGAGGCCTCTGTAGCCCGCACCACACACTGCCCCTGCCACGCTGCCACGTACAGCACCATCACAACTGCTCACATCACACTCCTGCAAGTGTGACCGTAGGGACTATTCCAGGCCCCAAAGCTTATAGGAATGACTTGGGAGGCAGGTAATACGCCTTTTTAATGTATACTGAACTAATAATTAACTGTTGTTGTGGTCATCTCTAAATTAGCCAGACAGCGCCACCTTGTGGCAGACTGTCATAAGTGCCAGTGTTGACAATTAAGTGATGGTGATGAGCACTGGAAACCACCGGCTCAAATTAGGCAGAGCTGTTATGCCTTAAGTTTCCTTATGTTCCTTAAGGTGGACTTCGGGGCTCCTAAATACAATGAATTACAGTAGTACAGCCGCGAAGCAATCAAGGCCTGGACTACTGTTTTCTCGGATGCAGGGGGCAGTAGGGGAAGAACCTTCTGTAGCTTCCTCAGAGTGCCAAGACAGGCCCCTGTCACTACCACTGCCTGTGGGTCAAGTTTAAGTGAGTCATCCTGCCATACCCCGAGGCTCCTGATCTTTGGGAGTGGGGGGGCCTCCATGCAAGGAGGCCATGACAGTATGGGGTTAGCTTGGCTTTTCCACCTTTCTCTTTTCTTTATGTGTTTTTCTCTTTCTTGCTCTGGGTCAAAGTTTACTGAAGTCAAATAAATGCAGATGCCCAAAAATGTGTTGGTGGCCCCAGATCCTGCCCCTCCCAGCCCCAGGGCCAAGGACCCTGCTCCTCCCCAGCAGGGCGACCTCAGATCCTGCCCCTCCCAGCACAAGGATCTCAGACCCCAGATCGTGCCCTGCCTCCCAGCATCAGGAGCTCAGACCTCAGATCCTCCCCGGGCCTCAGACCTCCTCAGATCCTGTCCTTCCCAGCCCCAGGGCCTCGGACCCTGCCCCTCCCAGCAGAGGGCCTCTGACCTCAGATCCTGCCCCTCCCCGTGCCCCCCCCCCCCCCCACTCCCCCCTCCCAGCATCAGGAGCTCAGACCTCAGATCCTCCCCGGGCCTCAGACCCCATGCCTGCTGCTCTCCTGCCCGCGCCTCTTCCTGCTCCCCCCCCCCCCCCCCGGGTGTAATTTGGGGCCTGGCTGCACCGCAGTGGCCTCGGCCTCGTCTGTCCTGGCAGCCCGGCGCATTCCCTAGCCTTCCCCGGGGCGGGAGCACAGGCCCCCCCAAACCATCCCCGGCCTTTGATGTGGGATTCCCCCCCTCCCGAGGGTCATGGGAGTGACGGGCACTGGTGGAGCGGCAGCGCCCTCTGCCGACCGCCGTCGGGAGCGCAGGCAGGATTGTATGATAAATACAGGGAGAACCAACCGTGTATTACTCCGGGGCGGGGCTGGGGGGATGTGAACTGAGCTCCCCACCCCAACACCCCCATCTCCAAACTCTCATCCGTGGTTGTGTCTGCAGAGGAGCACACGGCTCCCTGATGAAGAGACTGCTGCTAGTGCTGCTGGGATCTCATCAGAGGCTCCGACGCGGGTGTGATGAAGGTCTGCTCAACCCCACACTACTTTGCTGCAGGCTGTTGTAATAAGGCCTCATCATCACACACTGGGGCATACATACAAGGAAAAGGCGCAGCGCCACGCGGCAGCAGATTTCACAGCACGCGTCATTTAAAAACAAGCATTGGAAATGCAATAGGTCTCGGATTTATTTGAGTTAGAGCTAATGGAATTGTAAATGGCAATGTCTTTTCGCCATGTGTTATGGAGTGTATGCATGTGGTGTGTAGTGGAATTATGTGGGTTGGATTGGAATTATAGCAATGGTGGGATGCTGCGCTTTAGATAAATATGTTTAAAAGTAAAGTGCGCCATACTGCGATTGCTACAATAGTTAATTGTGGATGCGTTAACAATTGATGTGTGCACTGATGGCTGGTGGTGTGTGTACCTGAAGAAATTGTGCACTGATGGCTGGTGGTGTGTGTGCCTGGCGGAAGTGTGCACTGACGGCTAGGGGTGTGTGTGCCTAGTGGAAGCGTGCACTGCCGGCTGGAGGTGTGTGTGGCAGGTGGAAGTGTGCACTGACGGCTGGTGGTATGTGTGCCCGGTAAAAGCGTATAGAGACGACTGGTGGTGTGTATGCCTGGTGAAAGTGTGCACTGATGGCTGGTGGTGTGTGTGTGTGTGCCTGGTGAAAGCGTGCACTGATGGCTGGTGGTGAGTTTGTGTGTGCCTGGTAAAAGCGTGTACTGACGGCTGGTGGTGTGTATGCCTGGTGAAAGTGTGCACTGATGGCTGGTGGTGTGTGTGTGTGTGCCTGGTGAAAGCGTGCACTGATGGCTGGTGGTGTGTACCTGGTGAAAGCGTGCACTGATGGCTGGTGGTGTGTGTGTGTGTACCTGGTGAAAGCGTGCACTGATGGCTGGTGGTGTGTGTGTGTGTGCCTGGTAAAAGCGTACAGAGACGACTGGTGGTGTGTGTGCCTGGTAAAAGCGTACAGAGGCGACTGGTGGTGTGTGTGTCTGGTGAAAGCGTGCACTGATGGCTGGTGGTGTGTGTGGCTGGTGGAAGTGTGCACTGACGGCTGGTGGCGTGTGTGCCTGGTTAAAGCGTACAGAGACGACTGGTGGTGTGTGTGCCTGGTGAAAGCGTGCACTGACTGCTGGTGGTGTGTGCCTGGTGAAAGCGTACACTGATGGCTGGTGTTGTGTGTGCCTGGTGAAAGTGTGCACTGATGGCTGATGGTGTGTGTGTTTGGTGAAAGCGTGCACTGAAGGCTGGTGGTGTTTGTGCCCGGTGGAAGCCTGCACTGAAGGCTGGTGGTGTTTGTGCCCGGTGAAAGCATGCACTGACGGCTGGTGGTGTTTGTCCCCGGTGAAAGCATGCACTGACGACTGGTGGTGTTCGTGCCCGGTGAAAGCGTGCACTGATGGCTGGTGGTGTGTGTGTGTGGTTGTGTGTGTGCTTGCATGTGTGGTGGTGAGTGGGTGGTGTGAGAGTGTGATGTGAGAGTGTGTGGTGTGAGAGTGTGTGTGTGTGGTGGTGTGTGTGTGTGGTGTGTGTGTGGTCTTATGTGTGTGGTCCTATGTGTGTGGTCTTATGTGTGTGTGTGTGGTGGACTTAGTTCGGGTTTTCGTACCCTGCACACTCACACACTGCCCCTACACACACACACACTACTCACCCTGCACACTCACACACTGCTCACCCTGCACACTCACACACTTCTCACCCTGCGTAATGCGAAAAGACCTAGCTCTGCCCTTTGGCCTGTGCTGTAATCATACAGTAGGTTGTGAGTGGTTGCGCTTGATTGGTTGGGGCGTCCCCTCCTTGCTGCTCTCCTCACCGAGGGCCGGCTGCCTCCATGAAGCTCCCAAGACACCTGTTCAGCTGTTCTTTGTTTTAGTGTTTGTCAGTGCACCGTGTAAGCGCACAAGCATACCCTGCTCTCTCTGGAACACTCACACTGCTGAGTCACTCTCACTCTGTAGTCACTCTCACTCTGGAGTCACTCTCACTCATGCAGTCACTCTCACTCTGTCACTCACTCTGCTGCCAATGATGCTGCCACTCATCACTCTGCTGTCACTCTCACTCTGCAGTCATGCTCACTCTGCAGTCATGCTCACTCTGCAGTCATGCTCACTCTGCTGTCACGCTCACTCTGCTGTCACGCTCACTCTGCTGTCACGCTCACTCTGCTGCCATTCTCACTCTGCTGTCACTCATGCTGTCACTCTCACTCATGCTGTCACTCTCACTCATGCTGTCTCTCTCACTCTGCAGTCACGCTCACTCTGCTGTCACGCTAACTCTGCTGTCACGTTCACTCTGCTGTCACTCATGCTGTCACTCTCACTCTGCTGTAACTCTCGCTGTCACTCTCACTCATGCTGTCACTCTCACTCAAGCTGTGACTCTCACTCATGCTGTCACTCTGCTCTCACTCATGCTGTCACTCTCACTCTGCTGTCACTCTCACTGCAGTCACTCTCACTCCTGCTGTCACTCATGCTGCCACTCTCACTCTGCTGTCATTCATGCTGTCACTCTCACTCTGCTTTCACTCTCACTCTGCTGCCACTCTCACTCTGCAGCCACTCTCACTCTGCTGTGCAGTCACTCTCACTCTGCAGTCACTCTCACTCATGCTGTCACTCATGCTGTCACTCTCACTCTGCTGTCACTCATGCTGTCACTCTCACTCTCACTCTGCTGTCACCCATGCTGTCACTCTCACTCTGCTGTTACTCTCACTCTGCTGTCACTCTCACTCTGCTGCTCCTCTCACTCTGCTGACACTCTCAATCTGCTGTCACTCTCACTCTGCTGTCACTCTCACCCTGCTGTCACTCATGCTGTCACTCTCACTCCGCTATATAAATATATAATATAATAAATACTATAAACGCACTGAAATGAACAAGAGGGTCTGCTGTCTAACGTTTTCTCCACATCGCTCCCCCTTCTGCAATTATTTTCGTCTATGCCCTGAGCATAACTCATGTGACTTAGAGGGTCCATGATGGGGGAAAACACCAAGTGCAGATATTCGTAAAATGAGTCGCAGTTCACATTCCGTTCAACATAAGTCAGCACTGCAACCTCCCCCTCCTCCTCTGGCCCTCCGGCCGAAGCAGAGCCCACCCCTCCAGGCACAGGTAAGTTACAGGCGCCCCTGCAGAGCAATTGCAGATGTGACACATCAAGTGTACGAAATTGGCACAGGGTCTCCTGGTTACCAATCCGCAGCATCGCAGCCCCCTCCCCCTTTTATGCATTTTGGTTTTGCCCATGCACAGCCTACACCGCAAATCACTGTAAGTTGCAGAAAGCCCTGCAGGGGAATCCCGGAGGACATTAAAAATATGATATGCACAGAAATGAAACAAGGGGGGAATCGTGTTAAAGGGGCTGTAAGAAGCGGGACTGTGTGATGTGAGGATCATTTATATAGCGCACTAGCACTCCAAGGAGCATCTTGGCGCTTTGACTCGTACAGCTGACGGATGGTCACAGCTTGACTGTCCTCAATCAGCCGGCAGAAGTTAAACCAGTGTTTTACAGACTGAGTCGCCAGGCTATAGATCCAAGTTTTAAGAGATTTCCTAAACTTCTGTTCAGAAGTGATTGCGCGGAGTTGCTGGGGCAGTTTATTCCATGCCTTTGCACCTAGTACTGCCAGGGTTTTTCCTCCCTTAGTTGCCAATCTGAATTTAGGGACAATCATCAGATTGGCTGTTGCGGATCTGAGTTCTCGAAAAGGATTGTATTGCCTGAAGTTTTCATACAGGTACCATGGACCATGCTTATGAAAGGCCCTAAAAGCAATTATCAGAACCTCAAACAAGATGCGCGTCTGAATAGTAAGTCAGTGAAGAGCATCCAGCGCAGCGGCCGAGGATTTTCTTGGCCATCTCAGGACCAGTCTTGCTGCCGCATGCTGGACCATCTGCAGTCTGTGCAGGGCAGAGATATTTGCCCCCGCATTCAGACTATTGCAATAATCCAATCTAGATGTAATCAGCGCCACTGCGACAGTGCGTCTGGCTGACAAAGTCAGGAGATCGAAACATTTCCTAAGGCCCTTTATGATGTTAAAACATGAGCCAGCAACTTCCCTTGCCTGTTGTTTGAACGAAAGGGTCTCATCGAATTTAATCCCTAGATTTCGTGCTGCTAGGATAGTGTTAGGCGGAGCTTCTGCCTCTTTTGGCCAGCACATCTGGGGGAAAAAAAGATGATTTTTTCCAAAAGGCAGAATTTCCGTTTTGGCGGAATTGCATTAAAGGTGGTTATTAGTCATCCACGCAAAGGTCGCAGTCAGACACTCTTTCAGGGTCTGTTCGGCGTTTGTCGAGTCCTCATCTAGGACTAGGACCAATTGTGTGTCATCAGCATATGCTATTGCGCTGATGTTGAAGGAGGAAATTAGTTCAATCAAGGGGGCCATATACAAGTTGAATAGAGTAGGGCTCAGACTTGAGCCCTGAGGTACCCCTGACCGAACCTCCTTCTCTTCGGAACAGAACTGGCCCAGCATAATAACCTGCCGTCTATACGTCAGAACATTTTTGAACCATTTTAACACGGTGCCCGCTAAGCCTGCACTAGTCAGGTGATGTAGTAAAATAGCGTGGAACACCGTGTCAAAGGCAGCAGATAGATCCGATAGGATCAGGACAGCTCTCTTGCCCTGATCCAATGCAGTTCTTATGGTCTCTGTTGTAAACAGTAGTGCAGACTCTGTAGAGTGGTGTGCTCGGAAACCAGCTTGATTAGGATGAAGAATATTTTTCTGCTCCAAATAAGCCGTCAGCTGCTTGTCGACACAGGCTTCTGCCATTTTACATAAGGCTGGGAGAAGCGAAATGGGCCGTAGATTAGATAGGACTGTAAGATCCCGTAGAGCTTTTTTCTGTAGGGGTCTAACAGCTGCAACGTTCCAGTGTGCTGGGATCGCGCCCGTGTGGAGTGATGAGTTAAGGATAGAATTTATAGCTATTAACAGTGCTGGGGGGCAAGGGTCAAAAGGTGATCCTGACTTGATTTTAGATATAGCCTGGAGAGAATCTTCCAGACCAATCGGGATAAAGGTCTCCCAACATGCTAATTGAGAGTTTCTGGTATCAGTAATATCCGTTACCTCTTAATCCTCCAGCTTAACCCGAGGGAAATCTTTTATAAGATTAGTTATTTTCTGTTCAAAGAAAGTCGCTATCTCTTCACAAAAGGTCTGGGATGGCGGAATTTCCTGCAAGAATATTTTGGGATTCCTGAAACTATTCACAATTTGAAAATGTTCCTTTTGCTTATTTTTAGTGGCTTCTATCATATTTGTATAGTAGGTCACTTTAGCACGTTTAATTAATGCATGGTAGTCCCTCCTAGCAGCCTTGTAGACCTCCTGATCGTTTCTATTATAATGTCAACGCCGTCTCCGCTCCAAAACTCTCACTTCTCCTAATGTTTCTTTTAATTAACTTGTATACCAGGGAGCAGATTTTCTCCCTTGTCTAGATCTAGTCTTTGTCCCTCGAGTTTTCATCCTTTCTCCGATATTCCTCATCCACCCCTCATAACTCTGGTTGTCAATAGTCGCGCTCCCCAACAATGATGGTCGGCTCTCCTTCACCCCGCTGTTAAGATCTGGATGCTCTATAATTTCCCCCCAGCGTGGGATAGGTGTCCCATTCCCTGGTATAACCGTCTTCATATCCTTATTTCAATCCACATTAATGCTAAAAGCAATGTATTTGTGATCCGACCAAGTTTGAGTCAGAGAGGATTCTACCTTCATTGTATCCAGATTTGAGCTAATGCAATCTAAGATGTGCCCTCCCTTATGTGTGGGTTCCACTGTTCGTATCGTCAATCCCAAAATGTGTAGAGTCTCTTTAAAACACAACACGTGTCTCAAAACGATCGCTTTCACGATCGCTTTTGTAAAAAGAAAAAAAAAACGGCGAGTGGCGCACGTGCGCGTGCCACTGCCAGCATATGTTTTAGCCACGATAATTCAAAACATATGGCCTCTGGTGCACGTAACAGACCCCAATAGGCCACAGGCAGAGCTACACGACCGCCTATGGCCTATTTCGTGTTCTGTTTAAAAACAGCAGACACGCAAAGGCCAATGGAAATGGACCTTGGAAATCAACATGCACAGCTATGTGGAATTTCAAGGTCCTTTTTCAAATTGCCCGGAATAGGACTCTCGTCGCTGCGCGACACTGCTGCGCAGTGTACGCAGAGCCCGAGCCCTAAACACACAGAGGATAATTTCCCACATTTGGAAGCATAGAGAGATAGATAGGTGCCTTTTCATGCATACACGCACATCAGTTTTGAGGACATTCCCACCCTGAAAATGCTTCTAGCCCTGCACTTGCCAGAAGTAGTTATGAGTGTTTTAAAGTTGAGAAAATCATTGCGAATGATGGAACGCCCACAAACAGAACTTGAGCAATTTCCATATCAACAAATCTCATTTGGAAAGGAAATTTCCCACGTCCCAAATTCACTGATTCGGGAACTGGAATTTGTACTTATCGAGCGGTCACCTCATATGAGGCACCGCGTGTTACATGATTTCGGAGGTCCTCACACGGTGAACACACGGTGGGATGGAAACCTTAGCGTGTGAGTGAAAGCTGTTCACATGTTTGTGGGATGGTAGGAGTAGCTGCTGAGTATGGCTCAATGCAAAGCCACGCCCCTTTCCTTAGCCCCCCACTTCCATGGCTGCTTACACAGTAATGGCCCCCCAATGTCCCACTCCCTTCTCCAGCCCTGTCCCCCATCCTCTTTCACACGGTGAGATTTCCTAAAGATTGGCAGGTCTATAATTAGGTGTTTAACATGTTGGTGACCTGATCTCCATGTGACATTGTCATGATCTCTGACATACACGTGTTTTCCTGATAAACTGCGCACACGGTGAACCCTGTTTATTCTGATGGGTACAGCGCCTTCCGGTGCACTAGAAAGGAAGGGATGCCCTGTCCTTGGCACTCACAGACCCCGCCTGCAGTACTCTCTCTTGGCAGGGCCTGGGCAGAAACCACGCTCCTCGTCTGCCCAGCTGCCCACCAGCTGCCTCCAGCCCCAGCCATGCCCACAGCGCCCGAGGGCACGTGCCTCACTAGGAGCGAGAGAGGGGGTAACTCTGTTCAATCATGTATTGATAGCAACGCAGTACTGCTGCGGGACTACCTCAGAGTACCGTGGTACTACAAGCTCAAAATACATGCCGTGCCGTAACATAGGCCCCTGCAGCCTCCACAGTGTGGGGGGCCCGAGCTCCAGGGCCCCCCTCAGCACAGTACCCTGGCTTGAGAGCTCCTGACGAAGCCCTGAGTGGGCCCCAGAGCTCCAGGGGCCCACTCAGCACAGTACCCTGGCTTGAGAGCTCCTGACGGAGCCCTGAGTGGGCCCCAGAGCTCCAGGGCCCCCCTCAGCACAGTACCCTGGCTTGAGAGCTCCTGACTGAGCCCTGAGGGGGCCCCTGAGCTCCAGGGCCCCCCTCAGCACAGTACCCTGGCTTGAGAGCTCCTGACTGAGCCCTGAGGGGGCCCCTGAGCTCCAGGGGCCCCCTCAGTACAGTACCCTGGCTTGAGAGCTCCCGACTGAGCTCTGAAGGGGCCCCAGAGCTCCAGGGGCCCCCTCAGCACAGTACCCTGGCCTGAGAGCTCCTGACTGAGCTCTGAGGGGGCCCCTGAGCTCCAGGGGCCCCCTCAGCACAGTACCCTGGCTTGAGAGCTCCTGACTGAGCTCTGAGGGGGGCCCTGAGCTCCAGGGGCCCCCTCAGCACAGTACCCTGGCTGAGAGCTCCTGACGGAGCCCTGAGTGGGCCCCAGAGCTCCAGGCCCCCCCTCAGCACAGTACCCTGGCTTGAGAGCTCCTGACTGAGCCCTGAGGGGGCCCCTGAGCTCCAGGCCCCCCCTCAGCACAGTACCCTGGCTTGAGAGCTCCTGACTGAGCCCTGAGGGGGCCCCTGAGCTCCAGGGGCCCCCTCAGCACAGTACCCTGGCTTGAGAGCTCCTGACTGAGCTCTGAAGGGGGCCCCTGAGCTCCAGGGCCCCCTCAACACAGTACCCTGGCCTGAGAGCTCCTGACTGAGCTCTGAGGGGGCCCCCTCAGCACAGTACCCTGGCTTGAGAGCTCCTGACTGAGCCCTGAGGGGGGCACAGAGCTCCAGGGGCCCCCTCAGCACAGTACCCTGGCCTGAGAGCTCCTGACTGAGCTCTGAGGGGGCCCCAGAGCTCCAGGGGCCCCTCAGCACAGTACCCTGGCTTGAGAGCTCCCGACTGAGCTCTGAAGGGGCCCCTGAGCTCCAGGGGCCCCCTCAGCACAGTACCCTGGCTTGAGAGCTCCTGACGGAGCCCTGAGTGGGCCCCAGAGCTCCAGGGGCCCACTCAGCACAGTACCCTGGCTTGAGAGCTCCTGACGGAGCCCTGAGTGGGCCCCAGAGCTCCAGGGCCCCCCTCAGCACAGTACCCTGGCTTGAGAGCTCCTGACTGAGCCCTGAGGGGGCCCCTGAGCTCCAGGGGCCCCCTCAGCACAGTACCCTGGCTTGAGAGCTCCTGACTGAGCCCTGAGGGGGCCCCTGAGCTCCAGGGCCCCCTCAACACAGTACCCTGGCCTGAGAGCTCCTGACTGAGCTCTGAAGGGGGCCCCTGAGCTCCAGGGCCCCCCTCAGCACAGTACCCTGGCTTGAGAGCTCCTGACTGAGCCCTGAGGGGGCCCCTGAGCTCCAGGGGCCCCCTCAGCACAGTACCCTGGCTTGAGAGCTCCTGACTGAGCCCTGAGGGGGGCACAGAGCTCCAGGGGCCCCCTCAGCACAGTACCCTGGCTTGAGAGCTCCTGACTGAGCCCTGAGGGGGGCACAGAGCTCCAGGGGCCCCCTCAGCACAGTACCCTGGCTTGAGAGCTCCTGACTGAGCTCTGAGGGGGCCCCAGAGCTCCAGGGGCCCCTCAGCACAGTAACCTGGCTCGAGAGCTCCCGACTGAGCTCTGAAGGGGCCCCTGAGCGCCAGGGGCCCCCTCAGCACAGTACCCTGGCTTGAGAGCTCCTGACTGAGCTCTGAAGGGGCCACACAGCTCCAGGGGGCTCCTCAGCACAGTACCCTGGCTTGACAGCTCCTGACTGAGCTCTGAAGGGGCCCCTGAGCTCCAGGGGCCCCCTCAGCACAGTACCCTGGCTTGAGAGCTCCTGACTGAGCCCTGAGGGGGCCCCAGAGCTCCGGGGCCCCCTCAGCACAGTACCCTGGCTTGAGATCTTCTGACTGAGCTCTGAAGGGGCCCCTGAGCTCCAGGGGCCCCCTCAGCACAGTACCCTGGCTTGAGAGCTCCTTACTGAGCCCTGAGGGGGCCCCAGAGCTCCAGGGGCCCCCTCAGCACAGTAACCTGCCTTGAGAGCTCCTGACTGAGCCCTGAGGGGGCCCCTGAGCTCCAGGGGCCCCCTCAGCACAGTACCCTGGCTTGAGAGCTCCTGACTGAGCCCTGAGGGGGTCCCAGAGCTCCAGGGGCCCCCTCAGCACAGTACCCTGGCTTGAGAGCTCCTGTCTGAGCTCTGAGGGGGCCCCAGAGCTCCAGGGGCCCCTCAGCACAGTACCCTGGCTTGAGAGCTCCCGACTGAGCTCTGAAGGGGCCCCTGAGCTCCAGGGGCCCCCTCAGCACAGTACCCTGGCCTGAGAGCTCCTGACTGAGCTCTGAAGGGGGCCCCAGAGCTCCTGGGGCCCCATCAGCACAGTACCCTTGCTCGAGAGCTCCTGACTGAGCCCTGAGGGGGCCCCAGAGCTCCAGGGGCCCCTCAGCTCAGTACCCTGCCTTGAGATCTCCTGACTGAGCCCCGAGGGGACCCCAGAGCTCCAGGGGCTCCCTCAGCACAGTAACCTGCCTTGAGAGCTCCTGACTGAATCCTGAGGGGGCCCCTGAGCTCCAGGGGCCCCCTCAGCACAGTACCCTGGCTTGAGAGCTCCTGACTGAGCCCTGAAGGGGCCCCAGAGCTCCAGGGGGCCCCCTTAGCACAGTACCCTGGCCTGAGAGCTCCCGACTGAGCTCTGAAGGGGGCCCCTGAGCTCCAGGGGCCCCTCAGCACAGTACCCTGGCTTGAGAGCTCCTGGCTGAGCCCTGAAGGGGCCCCAGAGCTCCAGGGGGCCCCTCAGCACAGTACCCTGGCTTGAGAGCTCCCGACTGAGCCCTGAAGGGGCCCCAGAGCTCCAGGGGCCCCTCAGCACAGTACCCTGCTTGAGAGCTCCTGACTGAGCCCTGAGGGGGCCCCTGAGCTCCAGGGCCCCCTCAACACAGTACCCTGGCCTGAGAGCTCCTGACTGAGCTCTGAAGGGGGCCCCTGAGCTCCAGGGCCCCCCAGCACAGTACCCTGGCTTGAGAGCTCCTGATTGAGCCCCGAGGGGGCCTATTCCATGCACCCTGCAGGGGGCGCTGCCGAAGGTCTGTTGCGCCACTGAATAGGTGATGTGATTGGCGGCTGCAACGCGACCAGAAAGCTGCGACTGCCATTTTATGACTTGGGCACTCAAACTCGGTCATCAAAACAAATAAGCAATAAAGGGGCATGGAAGGAGTGCATGAAACCCCCGGCCCATGTGTGTGTGTGGGGGGGGGGGGATGCAGGGAAGGGGCACATGAAACCCCTGGCCCATGTGTGTGTGTGGGGGGGGCAGGGAAGGGGTGCATGAAACCCCTGGCCCATGTGTGTGTGTGGGGGAGGGGGGTGCAGGGAAGGGGTACATGAAACCCACGGCCCATGTGTGTGTGTGGGCGGGGGGAGTATCGCTGAGGAACACCCTCTGGGGTCAAATTTAAAATATTTTTTTCCGCCCTGTGGTGGTACTGCTTGCTACTACGTTGCTCGGCACAGACCACAGCGGCATGTAATAATGGGCGTGGCTTCGGGGTTGCCCAGCAACGGGTCTTGCCCGACCATGGGGAGTTGGGTGCGGGGCCTGGTTGCAGGCCAGACCCTGCGGTGAACCCACCGGTGAACATGGCCTAGTTAAGTATGGCAATAAAATATTATTTTGCATTAAAAAAAAAGAAATACACTGACATTTTTTTTTAAACTAACATTATAATTTGGCCTGTATATAATATTTTGCTAAATATTAAAAACTCCTGAGAAAGCCACTGAAAAAACCCAAAGGTTAAAGTGGCATTCGAACTAGGTGAAAAAGTCAGTTAAAATGTTACATTATGATCTCCACAAACACTGAAATCCACCTGTTCAAGTTAACAGAACTAATTATAACTCGTGCTCCCGCCATACACCGTGTTGTCGTCGATGATGCCCTTTCAGATGTTATCAGACATGGTATCACTAATGTCTTAACCTCTTCGATGCTGATGACGGCACCCGGCCGTCATGCGTCACGATGGGCGTGTGCTGATGACGGCCGGGGGCCGTCATGACCGCGCCCGCGATTAGAACCTTCAGCACTGCGTCGGAATACGCGCTGCAGTGATGAAGATAAAGCACGTCATGGGTGATTTAATACGTGAAGTCCTAAGGGCTGCAGGGTAAGGGCGCGAGTGATAGTTACTTCAGTAAACTGTAAGTGGCAAAGTTCAGCGTTCTTGTTTAGTTCAAAAGGCTACCGCGGCATCACGCATCATGCCGACCCAAAAATATATTTTTTAAACTTATCCCCAGGGAGACTCTCTCTACCTCCCCCATCCCATAAGTGCAGGGGGCATTGCCGCCCCCAGTGCCCTTTTTTAGAGCATTTTCAGGACAAACGGGCCAAGTTCTTGGGACATGTAATTGCGGCTGCAACTATTCTGCTCATGGTCCGCCGGCCAATCGGAGCACTCCCTCCAGCCAATCGGAGCACTCCCTCCAAGAAACCATATCAGCCAACCAGAACAATTGAATTTTTTTATTCAAGCCAAATTCTCAATATATCTATAAATTTTGTACCTTCATTTCTCAAAATTGCTGGACAGAGTTACACCAATTCACAAAAAGCATATATTCTTAGTGAAGTTCTGTCCGTCCGCCAAATATGGCCAAATTTGGTGTAATTCCATTTAGCCATTTTGGATGCAGTGCTGTCTAATTGTCCCAATGGAAATTGCATGGGAATACTGCATTTTGGGACCCCCTTTTTTCGGTCCCCAGTTGAAGGATCACCCAGAAACTTTTCAGTAAGGAGCAAAGAGGGTGTAATTTTGTTTGGAAAGATTTGCGAAGGTTCGTCAAACAACACTATAGTTATTATCAAAACAAAAAACATTCTTCTGATGGAAAGTCTGACCCAATTATTACTACACAGTGGCGACCACAGTGACTGGACAGGGATGGTTTCCACCCAGGGGCTCTGAGGGGCATCAAATGAGACAACGAGAGTGAAGCTCGGGGTGTCTATGATGTCACCCAGGACCCTGAGGTGAAAACATCCCTGGAGTCCACTTTTTACCCATCTATAATGTTATGTTGTGTATGCCCCCCAGAATCACTGGCCCTGCCTTCGACTGCTTCACAGGGACAGAGGAGTAATGGAGGACCCATACATTGAATGGCCCCTTATCCCTACCGCTCCCTACCTCCCGGACCGCCATCCTCTTCTTGCTCGTCCTGATGTGCTCTGTGCTCTGCACTGACAGGAGAGGTCTGCAGAGCCGCCTGGAATTAATTTACAGCACAGGAAGAGTGGGTAAAAAAACAAACCTGAAAATCACTGTTAAAAACAAAGGTTGAGGTTATGTTAGAGTTAGCTGTTAGTTGTTATCTTAACTCAATGTTTAATTACTAAAAAAAACTCAAATTCATAAGTTATAGTATACCGAGATAACTGTAAATTAAACCTACTCCATACCATGCCTATGACTTCAGACATTACATCACTTATGACATCACCAATGACATCTCAAATGACACAATTGAATGATGTTATTTAGCCATTGTGACAGCATCCTATAGGGTTTGTGAACTTGAAGTAATTCAACACACACACACACGTTCCTACCGTTCCTACCGTCATGACGTGTGTTCATTTCTTTTACTTCCACACTTGGCTATTTTTCTTTTCACTATCTGTTTTTTCTTAGTGTAATTTGTTTATGTTGCCTTCCTTCCATTTGTCACTTTTTTGGCTTTCTTGTTTTGTCTTCCTGTAGGTTTACTGTCCTCTCATGGTGTTTTCTTGCCCATTCTGTTTTTTTGTTACACCCACAGTTCTCAGCATAACATTCTAGGCAGGTGTATTTCACACATTATTTATTCACTATTTTTAATAAAAACGATAGTACATTTGAAAATGAAAAAAGTGAAAAATGCCAGAAGCCTGTCTGCTGTTTAAAACTGTACATGTTTAAACCTATTAAAAACATTTCAACATGATTTAGTTTTGAATATTAAGGGCCCTATGTAGGTCGCCAATTACCGGTCGCCAGTTACCGACCGGTATTTGGGAATTGACATGCAGGTGGCATTTAATTTACAGACTCGGTATATTTACCGATTCGGTAAATTTACCGATTCTGTAAAATACCGAATCGGTAAATTTACCGAATCGGTAAATACAGATGTAGGTGGCACTGGAAACAGTGCCACAGGCCATTACCGATTCGTTATTTACCATGTAATACTATTACATGGTAAATAACGAATTCCAGTGTACATGCACATCTGTGCATGTACACCTGTGCCATGTGGCACACAGACATGCCCTAAGGGCATATATGTGTGTCACATGGCATACAAGCCAGTAACAGGGGTGCAACAGGGTGTCAAAGTGACACCCTGTCCCCTTTGTAAAATCGGTAATTTTACCGATTCGGTAATTACCGAATTGGTATTTGCTATTGAATCCTATGGGCTTCAAGGCCCATAGGAATCAATGGCAAATACTGATTCAGTAATTACCGAATCAGTAATTAACGAATCTTACCGATTCTGTATTTTTACCGAATTTTTTACCTACATAGCAATTACCGAATAGTAAATACCGAATCGGTAAAATTCGGTATTTACCATTCGGTAATTTGCTATTACCTATATCTAGGCCTCAATATCTTTAAAAAGTTCTTCAATAGTTTCACACTGCTCAAAATCTAATACTGAGATTTTACCTGTTGGTCCATTTTAAGGTCGAGCCTAGAGGCAGCGCGCATGCGCTGCTCTGTGAGGCATGCTGTATTGGAGTATGCAGTTAAAGCTCTGCCCACTCTCCGCCCATATTTGTAATCGGCTTGTCTCATTGTCCTTTGTAAATGCTGGCTTCTGATTCATTGATAGGCTTGTTAGTCCCTCCTTGGTACCACCTTGTCTGCATTTGTTACCTCCCATAACGACTTAGCCTTTTGCTTGGCTTGTTACACGGTCTGCGTTATAAGTCGGTGAGCACTATTTTTTCATTGACTAATGGGGTCAATGGCGGCTGCTTCTTGTATTTGAAACGTGCCCACACAGGACAATGGCGACCGCTTTTCGTATGGAGAGCTATGCCGCTCTAACTTTAAAAGTGGCTGCCCCCTATCCCCACAGCACTCATGGTACAATGGCGATGCTTTTTTTTTTATTTTTTTACTTTTAAGATGAACGTGTCATCCGCTTCAGGGACACCGCACTTTCTTTCAGCTTTTATTTAATAAACTTTAATAGTGAGTGTGGCGCCTGCTTCTGGGACACCACGCTCTGATTCTTTTAATCTTAAATGGTGAGCGTTGCGCCCGCTTCAGGGACAACACGCTCTGTTTCTTTCTTTAAAAAAAAAACTTTATTGGTGAACACAGCACTTGCTTCACAGACACCGTGCTCTGCAATACAATAGGCCTCACGTTTGCCAAACTTTGACCTATTGTTATTGTAAGTTACAATGCCGTTTAATATTATGAAAGGCATAGCCATTTACAATGCCAATAGCTCAAAATCTCGCAATTGCGAGACCTTTTCCACTGTAAGTGCTGGTTAAAAGTGTGCATCACTGTGGAGCCGATCAGTCACACACAAAGACAATGGTGACCAGAGGTGCACACATCACTTTATTGCATAGGACGACCAGATATGCCAAGTCTCTGGTGCTGAGCACCTGTTCCTTCTGTTTGCCCAGTTCTCCTGGTGTAGTGAGTAGATGGTTTGCGTTGTCCCCCGTTTACCGCTTCTTTCCTCTCCCCAGACCTCCGGATCCCCCTGATGTGGAAGGACACTGAATATTTTAAGAACAAGGGAGGTGAGTTGGGTTCCCCTCCTCTCTCGTGTACTAGTTTCCGCTCTGTTCCCCGGTTATCTACCTCCTTAGGTGTATGTCTCCCTACTGGTCTTATCTCTCTCCTTACCCTGTGTGTGTCTCTTGGGATCTCTCTCCTTACCCTGCGTGTGTCTCTCCTCTGGTCTGATCTCTCTCCTTACCCTGCGTGTGTCTTTGCTCTGGTCTGATCTCTCTTCTTACCCTGCGTGTGTCTCTTCTCTGGTCTGATCTCTCTCCTTACCCTGCGTGTGTCTGTGCTCTGGTCTGATCTCTCTCCTTACCCTGCGTGTGTCTGTGCTCTGGTCTGATCTCTCTTCTTACCCTGCGTGTGTCTTTGCTCTGGTCTGATCTCTCTTCTTACCCTGCGTGTGTCTCTTCTCTGGTCTGATCTCTCTCCTTACCCTGCGTGTGTCTGTGCTCTGGTCTGATCTCTCTCCTTACCCTGTGTTTGTCTTTGCTCTGGTCTGATCTCTCTCCTTACCCTGCGTGTGTCTCTTCTCTGGTCTGATCTCTCTCCTTACCCTGCGTGTGTCTCTCTCCTGGTCTGATCTCTCTCCTTACCCTGCTTGTGTCTGTGCTCTGGTCTGATCTCTCTCCTTACCCTGCGTGTGTCTGTGCTCTGGTCTGATCTCTCTC